>NW_024400000.1:307141-419641 GCF_905171765.1 Bufo bufo | reverse complement strand
CTTTTTTTATTTATAAAATTACAAATCGTTAAATAAATTCATACAAAGCACAAACAAAACCTAAACATAGACACCATTCCAGCTGCCCCAGCCACATTCTCACACACATTCTTACCTATAACTATAAACCTACAAACTACCCACTATAATAAATAAAACTTACCTAGCTAGTTCGGCTGTAATCCTAACCCATAATCGGAATAAAACTTCAACCAAAATTAAGACTACCTCGTCATAACAAAAAATAAACTTGGGCTACCTGCCCCTACTAACAAAAGAACCTCAAAAATATATATATATTTTTTTTGGAAAAAAAAATATTCTTTTTATATATATATATATATATATATATATATATATATATATATATATATAACTACAAACTCCTTTTATACCACACACTTATCCTAACCTAACCTGTCCCTAGCGACTCCCTATCCTAAACTAAGACCCTCAGGACTGACCTCCGCCTCATGTCCTCTGCATGTCCGCATAGTCCGAGGCCAGCCCTATCTCCACCACCCACATCCAGCCCTCGCCCCATGTCCGCATAGTCCAGGACTGGATGCAGGCCCCCCCACACTTTATAAGTGCCCCCCACACCCTAACCCACCCAACCTAACTAACTAACTAACTAACCCCTGCTTACCCTATTCTACAACAATATACAATATATACAATAAACACTATACAAACACTATCTATATAACAGCACACAACCATACCCGAAGGACCAAGTTCAGCCTTTGCAAGCCTTTCATTAACTCGTTCATCTCCAAAACAAAAATCTAGGGTGAGAGTATCAGCCCACCACCAGGAAGAGTACTACTAGACTACGGTACACTAAAAGCAAAGCCTCCCAGTCTTTCGTACTCAAGAGAACGCACCTTCACCAGGTCCCCCAGAATGTTCCTACACACCTCATCCACTGGGAGGACTTTCTGCTTTGTTGAGACTAGACACCGTGCATTCCACGTGTAGAACCTGACCACTATACTAACTAAAAAACAAGTGCACAGGTCCCTTCTTCCCAGGTCTCTGAGCACTCCATAAGCCCACTCCGCGTAGGAGAGGCTGGCTAGCCTAGGCCAGCCAATGGAAGCTCCCACCCGTTTGTACACCTCTGTATTAAAGGGACACTGAAGCAGGAAGTGCTCCATACTTTCCAGTATGGAGCCGCACTCCTCCCGGGGACAACCCCTTTCATCAGAGTTCCTGTACTTCAGATTGTCCCTTACATACAGCCTCCCGTGAAAGCAGCGCCAAGCCAAGTCCCAAAACTTCAAGGGGATCCTTGCAGAATTTAGCAACTGTAACCCCTTGTCTAGATCCCGGCTTGGGCAATCCCTGAGGGCCAGGGGCTTCTGGAAGTGGGACAACAAGACCCTCTCGTCAAGGGACCTCCTTGACAGAGTCCTGATTTCCCCTACCTCCAAACCCCACCGGCGGATTACCTTCAGAATCGGGGTGACATAAGCCGGAAGATATCCGTGAGGCGTACGCAAGTCCTTCACTTGCCCTCCCGTCTCCCATTCCTGGAAGAAAGGCCGAAACCACCCCCGGCAGGAGACTACCCACGGAGAAGCCCTCTCCATCCAGAGGTTTGCCAGATTTACCTTAACAAATGTGTTTACAAGAAACACCACGGGGTTGACCATAGATAACCCCCCTAGTCTCCTCGTGCGGTAAGTCACCTCCCTCTTGATCAGGTTCAGTCTATTCCCCCATAAGAGCTGGAAGAACAGACTGTAAACCCGAGTCCAGAGAGGCTCTGGCAAGATACACACACTGCCCAAATAGATCAGCAAAGGGAGCAGAAAAGCTTTGATCAGGTGCACCCTTTCCCTGAGGGTCAAAGACCAGCCCTTCCACTGGTCGACCTTCTGAGCGGCGATCTTAAGCCTGTCGTCCCAATTTTGGGTGGGATAATCCCCATGGCCGAAATGGATGCCTAGGACTTTGGCTGACGACTGGGGCTCTGGGAGGGTGTCCGGGAGATCGAAAGCTGGATCGCCCCCTCCCAGCCAGAGACTCTCACACTTATCCCGGTTAATCATGGACCCGGATGCCTCCGAGTAGCGGTCCACCTCAGACATCACGTATTCCGCCTCCCCTTTCGAGGACACGAAAATGGTGACATCGTCAGCGTACGCTACTGTCCTCAGAGTGGCTTCCGGCGCCGCCGGATCCATCCCGACTCCCGCCAACGGTCCACGATTGACCCTCTTAAGAAAGGGATCAATCGCGAACACGTATAAAAGCGGGCTCAAAGGACAACCCTGGCGAACGTCAGACCCAACCTCAAAAGGACAGCCAGACCAACCGTTCACAAGCGGGAAACTCTCCGCCCCCGCATACAAGATCTTTAACCAATCGACAAACCCCCCCGGCAGGCCATACTTCAGAAGGACCGACCAGAGGTACTCGTGGTTCACCCGATCAAACGCCTTTGCTTGATCTAAGGACAGCATGTACCCCTTCCAGTGGCCTGCCCTACTCTGTTCCACTGCCTCTCGGACACCGAGGACAGCACTAAAAGTGCTGCGGCCTGGAACCGAGCAATGCTGAGCCACCGAAAGAAGTTGAGGCGCGAACTTCACCAGCCTGTTAAACAGTATCTTGGCAAGAATCTTTCTGTCCGTATTGAGAAGTGCTATGGGACGCCAGTTCTCAATACGGCTCGGATCTTTACCCTTTGATAGAAGGATCAGTGCTGACCTCCTCATTGACCGAGGCAGAGTGCCCGAGGATAGACACTCATTGAATACCTCAGTCAAGAGGGGACATAAAGAGTCCTTAAAGGTCCTATAAAACTCGGATGTTAAGCCATCCGGGCCTGGCGACTTCTTCAGAGCTAACCCTTCCACCGCCAGGATAAACTTCCTCCTTTCTGATCTCTTCTACCAAAACGTCAAAAGAGAGGTGAGCTTCTGACTCAGGGGTGATTTCAGCCAGGAAAGCCGACATCCTGTCCCGATCCAGATCCCTCTTCCCCAAGAGGCACGAGTAAAAGGATCTGACGACTTCCAGGATCCCTGATCTGGACCTGTTCAGAGACCCCGTACCATCAACCAGTCCTGTTATTAACTTACTCTTCACTGACATCTTACAGTTTCTGTAGGGGTCGGGCGAGCGGTACCTCCCGAAGTCCCTCTCAAAAACCAAAGATGCGTGTCTATCATACTGGCACCTCTTGAGCAAAGATTTCACCCTGGAGATATCCTCGCGGCTACCTCCAGTCGAGACCAGATCTTCGAGTTTCCTCCTCAGACTCGGATACAGGCGGTACCTGTCCAGAGACCTGAGGCCCGAGAGCTGGCGGAAGAACTTTGCAGCCCGGTCTTTGAATACCTCCCACCACTCTGACTTAGTGTCACAGAGATCCAGCAAAGCTACCTGATTCTGAAGAAAGTCCTCAAAGGATTGTCTCACCTCTGCTTCCTCCAGGACTCCCGCATTCAGCTTCCAGTAACCTCTTCCCATTTGGGGGGATTCTGAAATATTCAGAGAAAACATAATCAGACAGTGATCAGAGAATTCTACCTCCACAATTCTCAAGGGCGAGAAAGTAGTCTCCTCTTTCAAAACAAAAAAAACCTGTCTATTCTAGACCTAATCCTATCTCCTCTATAATAAGTGAAACCCCCGTGGTCTGGGGTGTGCCTAATGTGGACATCCACCAGACGAGCCTCACTGGCTATACTATTTAACGCTATGCTGTCATAAGCCAGCCGGTCTCTGGTGCCTCCCCTATCTTGGGACCTCACGATGGTGTTGAAGTCCCCACCAAAGACCACTTGCCGGCTTGTAAAAAGGAAAGGCTTGATCCTCATAAAGAGACATTTCCTGTCCCACTTGGACTGGGGCCCATAGATGTTAATTAGGCGCAGTTCCTGTCCCTTCATGAGGATATCTAAAACCAAACACCTCCCCATTTCCAGCTCAACCACCCGTCTGCATTCTACCGGTACGGTGAAAAGGACCGCCACTCCGCTATACGGCTCAGCCGCAATGGACCAGAAGGAGGGCCCAGATCTCCACTCCCTTTTTGCTTTGTGCACCTCTGCCAAGTTTGACAGCCTGGTCTCCTGCAAAAATAAAACGTCAGCTTCAACTCGGCTGAAAAAATCAAAGGCTGTGTAGCGAGCCGCATCAGATTTTATGCTGGCGACATTAATGGTCGCCAACGTGAGCCGAGTGGGTACCGCCATACTTGGTGTTTAAGCTGAACGTCCTCCTCCCTTCCCTCCCCTCCTACCCCTCCCGGGGCTATCCTCTAAGGCGGCACGTCCTCTTTTGAGGGAGACGGTGGTGTCCATACCTTCTGTCACCACCGCTCCCTCTTGCGTACCGCCCCTGCCTTTCTTAGTTCCGGGAGTCAGGTTTGCCTCCTCTTCTGGGGACCTTACGTCCGCCCCAGAGAGGGGCACGGGGCCTCCTGAAGGCCCTCCCACCTTCGCCTTCGGTACCCAACTTCTTACCTCCTCCCCGGATGAAGAGGGGGCGGAGGTCTCATCCAAAGTGAGATACCGGTTGTAGAGCTCAAGAGGGGAGCCAGTTGCGCCTTCCCTGGCTACTTTGTTTAGGCTCTTGATCTTTTTTGAGTATCGCTTCCGTCTGTTAGTATAGGACCCAGCCTCACCACCCTCTGATACGCTTTCGTAGTGCGAAGACTGGGTCCCTTCGGCTCGGTCTAGTCTCTCGACTTCCGCACTTAGCTCCCTGTCCCCTAGGGTCTCCGAACTACGGGAGTCAGCCGTTTGGGGAGGTGCAGACATCACCCCATTGTGGCAGGGTTCCTCCCGCTCCCTCTCCGCCTGGCGTCTCTCCCTCCGCCTCTGCCGGGACGGACCGCTCTTGGTCTTCACTGACCCCTCAACTCGACTGTCTCCGCCAGCACCCGCCTCAGCCGAAGGGACCTCCCGGCCCGCTCCTGCGTGAGCTCGGGCCGCATTAACCTCTGAGAGGGGACAACGACTAAATGGGTGTCCGAGCATACCACACAGGTTGCACCTAATCTCCTTACAAGATGCAGCAAGGTGGCCTGTCCCTCCACACAACGCGCACTTCTGCACTTGGCAGCTGGCGCTGAAGTGTGAAGGGCTGCCGCACTTGTGACAGAGCTTAGGCTGCCCCCTGTAGAAGACGAGAATCCTATCCCGGCCGATGAAGGCAGAGGATGGAATGTGGGAAACCGTACTTCCCAGACATTTCAACTTTATATTGAAAGTCCAGGCTCCCGACCAAATGCCAAATTCGTCCAGGTTTTTAGATGGCACACCCTGGACGTCACCGTACCTGCTAAGCCAGGTCAGAATGTCAACGCAAGAAAGTGATTCGTTACGGGTCAAAACGGTCACCTTCTTGACGTTGTTCTGACGGGATATCGCCTGGGCGAAAAATCCCTTCCAATCCGGTGAGTTCTTTGCCAGCTCATACCCGGACCAGAAAAGCTCTAGGCCCTCCGGCCGGGCAAAGCTGACATCAAACTCCCTGGAACCATAGGGATGTATCAGGGCGAAGATGTCAGCCACCCTGAAACCCATCCCAAGCAGGAGCTCCACCACCCTTTTCCTTGTAGGGCAGGCATCATCGCTTCTCCACTTGAGACAGACTACATTCCGTCTGGTCCCAGGTCCGGTTGTGGGCAGGGACCAGGTGGTCTCGCCCCCCCTTTCCTCTCGGAAAGCCCGCAGGCCGTGCCTGTCTATCCATAAGGATAGGTCAACTTTCTCGCCCTCTACTAACATCGAACTCTCTCCCTTTTTGAGGGCCTCCAGGAGTCGCCGCTGCAAGTCACCAACCGCGACTCCCGGGAATGAGGAAGCCAACGAGGAAAGCCCCTCCCCCCCCACGGCCGCAGCCACACTGGCATAACTTCTGCCAGGTGTTACGGCCGCAGGAGGGGCAACCGAACCGGCACTCCCCACAACACTACCACCAGACGCCGCACCGGATCCCTCCGGAGGGCGGGCACCAGGAGCCGCAGCCACCGCTTTTTCAGCGGTGGTCCGCTGACCCCCAGCATCCACCCTGCCTTTGGGACCCGGCACAGCACCTCTACCAACACCACTAACCTGTTCACATACACCCTGTCTCCCTGCTGGGACAGCTGGTGCAACGAACGTCACCATACCATGTACATTATTATTTACATTTTTACTCTTCTTGTTATCTTCATTGCCACTGGCCACGCCCCCTCCTACTGCCCTCAAGACCTGGGCATTAACAACCATACTCCCCCCCTCTCCAGCACTTAATTCAGCGCCGGAGGAGGAGGAGGGAACAGAGGGGGCGTGTCCAGCGACAATGTATGCCGCCAGATGTTCAGGCGCAATAATGCCTCTTTTTTTTTCTGACCGGGGCCCCGACACACCCCTTTTGGCGACTCCAACTCCCGGCTCCTCTGTACAAAGGCGTTTACTGGCCACGCCCACTAAGTCACTCACGGCATTAGGGGCGCGCCCCGAAACATGACCCGGCGCCCCCCCGGCCACGCCACCGTGCGTGCCAACCAGGGGAGGCCCGGACGCGCCCCCTTCCGTACCATCACAGGGGTGGGAAAGACTACGCCCAGGAGCGCACCCAGACACGCCCCCGGAACCATCCCCCCTCACAGGAACAGCGCCGGGAACGCCCCCGGGCACGCCCCCAGCCGCGCCCCCCGCCACGTCTCCGCTCCCTGATCTCTGCCGCATACCGACCCCGGGGACCGAGGGAACACCGCCATGGGTGGGAGGGATGGCGATCCCGTCGCACCGCCCCAGTGCCACCCTGCACACCGAGACGGCGGACAGGACCGCCTCCTTCACGGGAGCTGGCTCCCGCACCAAGCCGCCCCCCCCCCCTCCCACAGGGGAGCGACCCACAGTGCCGGAGGCCCCCGACCGGTCGCCATTACGCACAACTCCATTACCGGACGCCATCTTGTCTTTTACCGGTGCCGCACCTGACATGGACTTTTCAGCCCCTGCCAGGTGCGGAACAAAGACATATCGGATTTCCTCTTTTTTTTTTCCTTTTTTCTTTTCTTTCCTCCTTTTACCGCCTCCGTCTTCCAGGAGATCTTCCCCAAAAGCGAAATCCTGGAACTGCACAGGTGATTCCAAAATCCGTATTTGCTCCATGAGCCCTCCACCACCACCATTGCTGTTTTCAAAGTCATCATCATCATCATCATTATCTGTCAGGGGTAGCTCTGCTTGCTCAGCAGGAAGGCTGCTAGAATCCCCTGGAATTGACAACTGAGAGTCCAGGGGTGGTGCTGGCGCAGGCTCAGGAAGGGACAACAAGGGAGAGACAGCTATGCTGGGCATGGGTAGCACGCTGCCCTCTGCCTCCTCCCTGTTACTGTCACCCTCTTCCCCGCTGCTCCCTCCACACCACTCCCCCCTTTCCTCCTTCATTGCTACATATCTGTCCTCATTTATCAGTTTCTCTTTGAAGGGACCACTTTTGTTAATTAAAGTCTCCCTTTTATTTCCATACCTGGCAATCTCCTTTTTTAGTTCTCTTATCCTCCTGGATATAGGGGGCCGCTTTTTGCTGGACGAGACATTCGCCCTCTGCGCCTCGAGTTCCTGGATCAGGATTCTGAGGTGCCGTCCCAGCTCCTTTACTTCGCGGAGGTGAAAAGCCACGCGGGAGCTGTAGGTGGGGGTAGACTCTCCCTCCCGCCGGGACCCCCAACCTACCTGGGACGACACCTCACGACCCTCCGCGGGATGGCTTTCTTCTCCACTTGACTTTGGGTCCTCAGGGGGGGCATCGCTGCGTCCAGGTGTAAAAACCCCCTCGCCTCCACCACTCCTGGTCGGTCTCTGGGACCCTCTACTCCCCTCCGACCCACGCCGGGGAGCAGAGGCACCCTTGCGGGCTGACATTGCCACAGGACCCCACCAGCTCCCTAGGGAGAGGCAGGGCCTGGGCTGGGGAGAAAGTTGGAATCTTCTCCCCACAAGCCTGGTTCCGCCCAGGGGATTCAGATGAAAATAAAATCCCCTGGGCCTTGCTGCTCTGCAGGTTCTGGAGCTCCAACTGCACACGTCCTCCCTCCTCGCAGGTTGGAGCTGGAACTCTTTTTATTTTATATAAAAGTACAAATCATAACAAATATATACAAAAACACAAACAGAAAACTTAAACAAACGAGAGCATTCCAGCTGCCCCAGCCTCATTCTCACACACATTCTCACCTACAACTATAAACTTACTAACAACACTCTATCATGAAATGAAACTTACCTAGCCGCTTCGGCTGTAAATCCTAACTCAAATAACTAAGAAAAATAAAACTAAGGGAAAAAAAACAAAAAGTCAAACTTTAAACCAAAACAAGGCTACTTCGCCATAACATAAAATTAAGCTACCTGCCCCTACAAACAAATGAAAAACAAAAGAAAAAGAAAAAAAAAATTTAATTTTTTTTTTTATATATTTATAATAACACACAACACACAACTTAGCCTAACCTAAACTGTCCCTAGCCATTCCCTAATCTGATCTAAGACCCTCAGGGCTGACCGCCTCATGTCCTCAGCATGTCCGCATAGTCCGAGGCCAGCCCCTCCACCACCACCCACATCCAGCCCTCGCCCCATGTCCTCCCATGTCCGCATAGTCCTGGACTGGATGCAGGCCTCCCCACACTTAAAAAATGCCCTCCCCTCTCCCTAACCCACCCAACCTAACTAACTAACCCCCACTTGCCCTATCCTTAACATAACATAATATAATATAATATAATATACGCACACACAATAAACATCACCATAACTCACACATAACCACTCCCGAAGGACCAAGTTCAGCCTTTGCAAGCCTTTCAAAAACCATATGCTTTATTTCAAAACAAAAACCTAGGGTGAGAGTATCAGCCCACCACCAGGAGGAGTACTACTAGACTACGGTACACTAAAAGCAAAGCCTCTCCAGAGGAGAGAGGCCCTACTGGTACCCAGTCTTTTGTACTCAAGAGAACGCACCTTCACCAGGTCCCCCAGAATGTTCCTACACACCTCATCCACTGGGAGGACTTTCTGCTTCGTTGAAACTAAACATCGTGCATTCCACGTGTAGAACCTAACCACTATGCTACAGTAGGTGTTTGTGACATTGTGTTTTCAGCACGACAGCGTCGCGCTGATACTCGGCGACGTGGTGCCGAGATCTCGCACTCACTGGGATAGCGACAGCACATCCCAGCAAGCGCGTCATAGAAGAGGCGGGAGATCCGACTTGGATTCCCGCCAATTCTACACGTGTGCGGCGTTTGTTATGAATCCTGAGGGGGAAGTCCCCGCCGGATTTTAAATAAAAATCCGGCCTGGGTCCCGCCCTCAGGAGCATACCGGGCCCTTAGGTCTGTTATGGGTTGTAAGGAGAGCCCCCCCTACGCCGAAAAAAACGGCGTAGGGGGTCCCCCTACAATCCATACCAGACCCGTATCCAAAGCACGCTACCCGGCCAGCCAGGAAGGGAGTGGGGACGAGCGAGCGCCCCCCCCCCCCCTCCTGAGCCGTACCAGGCTGCATGCCCTCAACATGGGGGGTTGGGTGCTCTGGGGCAGGGGGCGCACTGCGGCCCCCCCACCTCAGAGCACCCTGTCCCCATGTTGATGAGGACAGGGCCCCTTCCCGACAACCCTGGCCGTTGGTTGTCGGGGTATGCGGGCAGGAGGCTTATCGGAATCTGGGAGCCCCCTTTAATAAGGGGGCCCCCAGATACCGGCCCCCCACCCTAAGTGAATGAGTATGGGGTACATCGTACCCCTACCCATTCACCTGCAAGAAAAGTGGTAAAAACACAAATAAACCACACAGTGTATTAAAATATTTTATTTTTCTGCTCCGGAGGCCGCCCCCTGTCTTCTTTATTAGCTCTTTTACCAGGGGGGGCTCTTCTTCTTCCGATATCCCGACGGGTCTTCTCCGCTATCCGGGGGGGGTCTTCTCAACTCTCCGGGGTTCTCCTTCTGTCTTCTCCTTCTGTCTTGTTGTCTCCTTCTGTCTTCTGTCTCCGGGGGGGGCTCTTCTTCTTCCGATATCCCGACGGGTCTTCTCCGCTATCCGGGGGGGTCTTCTCAACTCTCCGGGGTTCTCCTTCTGTCTTCTCCTTCTGTCTTGTTGTCTCCTTCTGTCTTCTGTCTCTGGGGGGGGCTCTTCTTCTTCCGATATCCCGACGGGTCTTCTCCGCTATCCGGGGGGGTCTTCTCAACTCTTCGGGGTTCTCCTTCTGTCTTCTCCTTCTGTTCTTCTCCTTCCTTCTTGTTGTCTCGGCGCACCCCGGTTCTTCGTCTCGCGAGACTCGGCGCACCCCGATTCTTCTCTCTGTTGTTGACTCGGCGCACCCCGGTTCTCGCGAGACGAAGAATCGGGGTGCGCCGAGTCTCGCGAGACGAAGAACCGGGGTGCGCCGAGTCAACAACAGAGAGAAGAATCGGGGTGCGCCGAGTCTCGCGAGACGAAGAACCGGGGTGCGCCGAGACAACAAGAAGGAAGGAGAAGACAGAAGAAGAACAGAAGGAGAAGACAGAAGGAGAACCCCGAAGAGTTGAGAAGACCCCCCCGGATAGCGGAGAAGACCCGTCGGGATATCGGAAGAAGAAGAGCCCCCCCCGGAGACAGAAGACAGAAGGAGACAACAAGACAGAAGGAGAAGACAGAAGGAGAACCCCGGAGAGTTGAGAAGACCCCCCCCGGATAGCGGAGAAGACCCGTCGGGATATCGGAAGAAGAAGAGCCCCCCCTGGTAAAAGAGCTAATAAAGAAGACAGGGGGCGGCCTCCGGAGCAGAAAAATAAAATATTTTAATACACTGTGTGGTTTATTTGTGTTTTTACCACTTTTCTTGCAGGTGAATGGGTAGGGGTACGATGTACCCCATACTCATTCACTTAGGGTGGGGGGCCGGTATCTGGGGGCCCCCTTATTAAAGGGGGCTCCCAGATTCCGATAAGCCTCCTGCCCGCATACCCCGACAACCAACGGCCAGGGTTGTCGGGAAGGGGCCCTGTCCTCATCAACATGGGGACAGGGTGCTCTGAGGTGGGGGGGCCGCAGTGCGCCCCCTGCCCCAGAGCACCCAACCCCCCATGTTGAGGGCATGCAGCCTGGTACGGCTCAGGAGGGGGGGGGGGGCGCTCGCTCGTCCCCACTCCCTTCCTGGCTGGCCGGGTAGCGTGCTTTGGATACGGGTCTGGTATGGATTGTAGGGGGACCCCCTACGCCGTTTTTTTCGGCGTAGGGGGGGCTCTCCTTACAACCCATAACAGACCTAAGGGCCCGGTATGCTCCTGAGGGCGGGACCCAGGCCGGATTTTTATTTAAAATCCGGCGGGGACTTCCCCCTCAGGATTCATAACAAACGCCGCACACGTGTAGAATTGGCGGGAATCCAAGTCGGATCTCCCGCCTCTTCTATGACGCGCTTGCTCTCCATCGCGGCAAGCCAGCTCGGCGCTGGCTCCCGCGATGGGGCTCGTATGTGCTCAATCTCGCCGAGAAATACGGCGAGATTGACACAAAATCGGGTTCACCTACTGTAACTAAAAAACATGTGCACAGGTCCCTTCTTCCCAGGTCTCTGAGCACTCCATAGGCCCACTCCGCGTAGGAGAGGCTGGCTAGCCTAGGCCAGCCAATGGAAGCTCCCACCCGTTTGTACACCTCTGTATTAAAGGGACACTGAAGCAGGAAGTGCTCCATACTTTCCAGTATGGAGCCGCACTCCTCCCGGGGACAACCCCTTTCATCAGAGTTCCTGTACTTCAGATTGTCCCTTACATACAGCCTCCCGTTAAAGCAGCGCCAAGTCCCAAAACTTCAAGGGGATCCTTGCAGAATTTAGCAACTGTAACCCCTTGTCTAGATCCCGGCTTGGGCAACCCCTGAGGGCCAGGGGCTTCTGGAAGTGGGACAACAAGACCCTCTCGTCAAGGGACCTCCTTGACAGAGTCCTGATTTCCCCTACCTCCAAACCCCACTGGCGGATTACCTTCAGAATCGGGGTGACATAAACCGGAAGATATCCGTGAGGCGTACGCAAGTCCTTCACTTGCCCTCCCGTCTCCCATTCCTGGAAGAAAGGCCAAAACCACCCCCGGCAGGAGACTACCCACGGAGAAGCCCTCTCCATCCAGAGGTTTGCCAGATTTTCCTTAACAAATGTGTTTACAAGAAACACCACGGGGTTGACCATAGATAACCCCCCTAGTCTCCTCGTGCGGTAAGTCACCTCCCTCTTGATCAGGTTCAGTCTATTCCCCCATAAGAGCTGGAAGAACAGACTGTAAACCCGAGTCCAGAGAGGCTCTGGCAAGATACACACACTGCCCAAATAGATCAGCAAAGGGAGCAGAAAAGCTTTGATCAGGTGCACCCTTTCCCTGAGGGTCAAAGACCAGCCCTTCCACTGGTCGACCTTCTGAGCGGCGATCTTAAGCCTGTCGTCCCAATTTTGGGTGGGATAATCCCCATGGCCGAAATGGATGCCTAGGACTTTGGCTGACGACTGGGGCTCTGGGAGGGTGTCCGGGAGATCGAAAGCTGGATCGCCCCCTCCCAGCCAGAGACTCTCACACTTATCCCGGTTAATCATGGACCCGGATGCCTCCGAGTAGCGGTCCACCTCAGACATCACGTATTCCGCCTCCCCTTTCGAGGACACGAAAATGGTGACATCGTCAGCGTACGCTACTGTCCTCAGAGTGGCTTCCGGCGCCGCCGGATCCATCCCGACTCCCGCTAACGGTCCACGATTGACCCTCTTAAGAAAGGGATCAATCACGAACACGTATAAAAGCGGGCTCAAAGGACAACCCTGGCGAACGTCAGACCCAACCTCAAAAGGACAGCCAGACCAACCGTTCACAAGCGGGAAACTCTCCGCCCCCGCATACAAGATCTTTAACCAATCGACAAACCCCCCCGGCAGGCCATACTTCAGAAGGACCGACCAGAGGTACTCGTGGTTCACCCGATCAAACGCCTTTGCTTGATCTAAGGACAGCATGTACCCCTTCCAGTGGCCTGCCCTACTCTGTTCCACTGCCTCTCGGACACCGAGGACAGTACTAAAAGTGCTGCGGCCTGGAACCGAGCAATGCTGAGCCACCGAAAGAAGTTGAGGCGCGAACTTCACCAGCCTGTTAAACAGTATCTTGGCCAGAATCTTTCTGTCCGTATTGAGAAGTGCTATGGGACGCCAGTTCTCAATACGGCTCGGATCTTTACCCTTTGATAGAATGATCAGTGCTGACCTCCTCATTGACTGAGGCAGAGTGCCCGAGGATAGACACTCATTGAATACCTCAGTCAAGAGGGGACATAAAGAGTCCTTAAAGGTCCTAAAAAAACTCGGATGTTAAGCCATCCGGGCCTGGCGACTTCTTCAGAGCTAACCCTTCCACCGCCAGGATAAACTTCCTCCTTTCTGATCTCTTCTACCAAAACGTCAAAAGAGAGGTGAGCTTCTGACTCAGGGGTGATTTCAGCCAGGAAAGCCGACATCCTGTCCCGATCCAGATCCCTCTTCCCCAAGAGGCACGAGTAAAAGGATCTGACGACTTCCAGGATCCCTGATCTGGACCTGTTCAGAGACCCCGTACCATCAACCAGTCCTGTTATTAACTTACTCTTCACTGACATCTTACAGTTTCTGTAGGGGTCGGGCGAGCGGTACCTCCCGAAGTCCCTCTCAAAAACCAAAGATGCGTGTCTCTCATACTGGCACCTCTTGAGCAAAGATTTCACCCTGGAGATATCCTCGCGGCTACCTCCAGTCGAGACCAGATCTTCGAGTTTCCTCCTCAGACTCTGATACAGGCGGTACCTGTCCAGAGACCTGAGGCCCGAGAGCTGGCGGAAGAACTTTGCAGCCCGGTCTTTGAATACCTCCCACCACTCTGACTTAGTGTCACAGAGATCCAGCAAAGCTACCTGATTCTGAAGAAAGTCCTCAAAGGATTGTCTCACCTCTGCTTCCTCCAGGACTCCCGCATTCAGCTTCCAGTAACCTCTTCCCATTTGGGGGGATTCTGAAATATTCAGAGAAAACATAATCAGACAGTGATCAGAGAATTCCACCTCCACAACCCTTAAGGGCGAGAAGGTAGCTTCCTCCTTTAAAAAAAACCTGTCTATTCTAGACCTAATCCTATCTCCTCTATAATAAGTGAAACCCCCGTGGTCTGGGGTGTGCCTGATGTGGACATCCACCAGACGAGCCTCACTAGCTATGCTGTTTAGAGCTATACTGTCATAAGCCAGCCGGTCTCTGGTGCCTCCCCTATCTTGGGACCTCACGATGGTGTTAAAGTCCCCACCAAAGACCACTTGCCGGCTTGTAAAAAGGAAAGGCTTGATCCTCATAAAGAGACATTTCCTGTCCCACTTGGACTGGGGCCCATAGATATTAATTAGGCGCAGTTCCTGTCCCTTCATGAGGATATCCAAGATCAAACACCTCCCCATTTCCAGCTCAACCACCCGTCGGCATTCTACCGGTACGGTGAAAAGGACCGCCACTCCGCTATACGGCTCAGCCGCAAGAGACCAGAAGGAGGGCCCAGATCTCCACTCCCTCTTCGCCTTGTGGACTTCTGCCAAGTTTGACAGTCTGGTCTCCTGCAAAAATAAAACGTCAGCTTCAACACGGCTGAAAAAATCAAAGGCTGTGTAGCGAGCCGCATCAGATTTAACGCTGGCGACATTAATGGTCGCCAGTGTGAGCTGAGTGGGTACCACCATACTTGGTGTTTAAGCTGAATGTCCTCCATCCTTCCCACCCTTCCTACTCCTCCCGGGGCTATCCTCTAAGGCGGCGCGACCTCTTTTGAGAGAGACGGTGGTGTCCATGCCTTCTGTCACCACCGCTCCCTCTTGCGTACCGCCCCTGCCTTTCTCAGTTCCGGGAATCGGGTTTGCCTCCTCTTCTGGGGACCTTACATCCACACCAGAGAGGGGCACGGGGCCTCCTGGAAGCTCTCCCACCTTTGCCTCCGGTACCCCACTTCTTACCTCCTCCCCGGATGAAGAGGAGGCGGAGGTCTCATCCAAAGTGAGATACCGGTTGGAGAGCTCAAGAGGGGAGCCAGTTACGCCTTCCCTGGCTACTTTGGTCGGGCTCGTTCTTTTTGAGTACCGTTTCCGTCTATTGGTATAGGACCCAGTCTCACTACCCTCTGCTGCGCTTTCGTAGTGCGAAGACTGGGTCCCATCGGCTCGGTCTAGTCTCTTGATTTCCGCACTTAGCTCCTTGTCCCATAGGGTCTCCGAACTACGGGAGTCAGCCACTTGGGGAGGGGCAGACATCACCCCATTGTGGCGGGGTTCCTTCTGCTCCCTCTCCGCCTGGCGTCTCTCCCTCCGCCTCTGCCGGGACGGACCGCTCTTGGTCTTCACTGAACCCTCAACTCGACTGTCTCCGCCAGCACCCGCCTCAGCCGAAGGGACCTCCCGGCCCACTCCTGCGTGAGCTCGGGCCGCATTAACCTCTGAGAGGGGACAACGACTAAATGGGTGTCCGAGCACACCACACAGGTTGCACCTAATCTCCTTGCAAGATGCGGCAAGGTGACCTGTCCCTCCACACAACGCGCACTTCTGCACTTGGCAGCTGGCGCTGAAATGTGAAGGGCTGCCGCACTTGTGACAGAGCTTAGGCTGCCCCCTGTAGAAAACAAGAATCCTATCCCGACCGATGAAGGCAGAGGATGGAATGTGGGAAACCGTACTTCCCAGACATTTCAACTTCACATTGAAAGTCCAGGCTCCCGACCAAATGCCAAATTCGTCCAGGTTTTTGGATGGTACACGCTGGACGTCACCGTACCTGCTAAGCCAGGTCAGAATATCAACGCAAGAAAGCGATTCGTTACGGGTCAAAACGGTCACTTTCTTGACATTGTTCTGACGGGTTATCGCCTGGGCGAAAAAACCCCTTCCAATCCGGTAAGTTCTTCACCAGCTCATACCCGGACCAGAAAAGCTCTAGGCCCTCCCGCGGGGCAAAGCTGATGTCGAACTCCTTGGAACCATAGGGATGTATCAGGGCGAAGATGTCAACCACCCTGAAACCCATCCCAAGCAGGAGCTCCACCACCCTTTTCCTCGTAGGGCAGGCATCATTGCATCTCCACTTGAGACAGACAACATTCCGTCTGGTCCCAGGGCCGGTTGTGGGCAGGGACCAGGTGGTCTCGCCCCCCCTTTCCTCTCGGAAAGCTCGCAGGCCGTGCCTGTCTATCCATAAGGATAGGTCCACTTTCTCACCCTCTACTATCATCGAACTCTCCCCCCTTTTGAGGGCCTCCAGGAGCCGCCGCTGCAAGTCACCAACTGCAACTCCTGGGAATGAGAAAGCCAACGAGGACAGCCCCTCCCCCCCCACGGCCGCAGCCACACTGGCATAACTTCTGCCAGGTGTTACAGCCGTAGGAGTGGCAACCGAACCGGCCCCCACTACACTAACACCAGATGCCACATCGGATCCCTCCGGAGGGCGGACACCAGGAGCCGCGGCCGCCACTTTTTCAGCGACAGCCCGCCGACTCCCAGTATTCATCCCACCTTTGGGACCCAATGCAGCACCCTCACCAACACTCCTACCAACACCCTGCTCACATACACCCTCTCTCCCTGCTGGGACAGCCGGTGCAGCAGGTGTCATATTATTTTTATTTTTTCCTTTATTATTATCCTTGGCTTTATTATTTGCTTTATTATTATTTACTTTATTATGCACATTACTACCTTCATTGCCACTGACCAAGCCCCCCCATGCTGCCCTTGAGACCTGGGCATTGATAACCATACTCCCCCTCTCCCCAGCACTTAATTCAGCGCTGGAGGAGGAGGCAGAGACAGAGGGGGGGTGTCCAGTGGCAATGTACATCGCCACTTGCTCTGGCGCTATGCAGCCTTTCTTAGTAGAGGACCGGAGCGCCGCAGACATATCCTCCCCGGCAGCCCCGGCCCCCCGCTCCCCAACGCGCAGGCGCTTGCTTCCTGCACCTGCACATTCATTCACGGCTTCGGGAGCGCGTCCAGAAGCACAGCCGGACACCCCCCCGGCCACGCCACCATGCGCGGCGATAGGAGGATGCCCGGACACACCTCCAGACACACCCCCAGCCGCGCCTGCAGCTTCGTTCACCGCCGCCTCCCGTGATCCCCGCCGCACATTTGCAGCTGCAGGCGGGGACTCAGAGCCATCACCGACCTGTGTAGGAGGGATGGCGACCTCATCACACCGCCCCAGCACCACCCTACATGCCGGAACGGCAGGCAGAGCGGTAGCCAGAGCGGTGGACGGAGCAGCAGGCATAGTGGTGGGCGGGCCCTCCTGATGTTTCTGCCCGCCCCCTCCACTTTCAATGGACAACCGTCGGCATTCTTTTTCTGCCGGCACCTCCTCCCTGCCTCCGCAAGCAGGGACGGCGTCCGGCGCCATTTTGGATCGCTCAATCTCCCCGCTCCTCCGCTCAGACACCACCACAGATGCCGAGCCGGGGAGTTTGGCGGGATACACGCCTGGTGTGGACTTTTCAGCCCCCACCAAGCGTGTATTTGACACATAGACATAGCTTGTATGTATATTAGTATCAGTGTTTTTTTTCTTTTTCCTTTTTTTTCTTGCCACTCTCATCCAGCAAATCATCTCCAAATGCGAAATTCTGGAAATCCACCCTTGGCGATTCCAGCATTCGGATCTCCTTTAGTAGCCCGCCGCTGTCTTCCTCACTACCCTCCTCCTCCATAGCTGAGGCCTCATCCGATGATGGTAAGCGCATCTGTTCAAGCGGAATGCCACTATTCATCTCTGACGGTACTGATGTTTCTATTACCGGGGTCACAGGGAGGGCTGGTTCAGGCTGCAAGGTTCGGGGGCCTGCCTGGGATGCTAGAGATCCGGAGTCCTCCAACTCCTCAATCTCGCTCTCTGCACCCCCGCACGGCTCCCCTCTCCTCACAGCCTCCATCTCCTCAAACCGATCCCCATTCGATAACTTTTCCTTAAAGGGACCACTACCCTCTAGCAGCTGTTCTTGCCGCCTCAAGGAGGCCTCCAAGTCCTCTTTCAAATCCTTAATTCTTGCTTTAAGGGGGGGCCTCTTTGCCCTTGAGGAAATGGTAGACTTAGCCCTGGTCTCTTTTAGCTCTTTTCTTACAGCTTTGAGGTGCCGTCCCAGCTCATCATACTCTCGCAGGTGGGCAGCTAAGCGAGAGCTGTAGGTGAGGGTACTCTCTCCCTCCCACCAGGACCCCCAACCTACCTGGGACGACACCTCCTGATCCTCTGCGGGATGGCTTCTTGCTCCATGCGGCTCCAGGTCTTCAGGGGGGACTCGGCTGCCACTACCGCGTCCTGATGTTGCTACCCCCTCGCCGCCATCACTCCTGGCCGGTCGCTGCGACCCTCTACTCCCCTCCGACCCATGCCGGGGAGCAGAGGCACCCTTGTGCGCTGACATGGCCGCAGGACCCTGCCAGCTCCCTAGAGAGAGGCAGGGCCTGGGCTGGGGAGAAGGTGGAAAATCTCCCCACAAGCCTGGTTCCGCCCAGGGGATTAAGGTGGAAAGAAATCACCCTGGGCCTTGCTGCTTCTGGAGGTTCAGGAGCTCTAGACAGCCACACCCTTCCTCCTCTGCTGCTAGAGCTACACTGGATTACCGCGGCTGCTGGCACCAGACTTGCCCTCCAATAGATCCTCGTTAAAGGATTTAAAGTGTACTCATTCCAATTACAGGGCCTCGAAAGAGTCCTGTATTGTTATTTTTCGTCACTACCTCCCCGAGTCGGGAGTGGGTAATTTGCGCGCCTGCTGCCTTCCTTGGATGTGGTAGCCGTTTCTCAGGCTCCCTCTCCGGAATCGAACCCTGATTCCCCGTTACCCGTGGTCACCATGGTAGGCGCAGAAAGTACCATCGAAAGTTGATAGGGCAGACATCCGAATAGATCGTCGCCGTCACGGGGACGTGCGATCGGCCCGAGGTTATCTAGAGTCACCAAAGCGGCCGGGGAGAGCGGCGGCGGGCGGGAATCGGGGAGGCCGAGACCACCCCCGCCCGCGGGCCCCGCCGCGCCCGGGCCCCCGGATTGGTTTTGGTCTGATAAATGCACGCATCCCTGGGGGTCAGCGCTCGTCGGCATGTATTAGCTCTAGAATTACCACAGTTATCCAAGTAACGGTTGGAGCGATCAAAGGAACCATAACTGATTTAATGAGCCATTCGCAGTTTCACTGTACCGGCCGTGCGTACTTACACGTGCATGGCTTAATCTTTGAGACAAGCATATGCTACTGGCAGGATCAACCAGGTAGGCGACGGAGCGAGGAGGGGCGGTTTCCCGGAGAAACGCGCGTCCCCCGGTGCGGAAAGGGAGGAGGAGGAGGTGGACGGAAAGATCCGGAGTCTGACCGAACGCCCCTGAAGGGCCGAGCGCGGCCCTCTTCCTCCCCCTCCTAGCCGCTGAGAGCAGACGAGGGCGGTGGGGGTGAGAGGGAAGGAGGTGTATCCGGAGGACGAGGAGAAGAAGCCCCCAGGGCCGAGGCCCGGGGACGGGTCGCCTGCCTCTCGGGGTGGCTCCTTGTCTACCCGCTTCAACCCTGTAGTCTCTCTTCTCTGGCAAAACGCAGGGCTATGCGGCGCGGGTGATCCCTGCCCAGTGGCGCAGGTTCACCCTGCCGTGGGGGTCGCCAACGAGTGGATCGGCGATAGGGCCCGACAGCAGAGAAGGGCGCGCAGCCGCCACGCTGGGGGGACGCCCCGGGGACGACCGGGGTTTACTGCGGAGCAGCAGAGGGCAGACACCCCACGCTTCCCTTAGGCCCGAAACGAATCGGGTGACTGGGGAGCGGCGGAGGGCATACGACCCAAGCGTCCCTTAGGCCCGGGAGGTCCACCCACGGCGAGACAGCGCAACTTCGGGCACCTTTTTTCTGGAAGTACGGGCGTACGGGTGTCGACGGCAGAGAAGACACGCAGCCGTCGAGCGGAGGGCGCCGCGGGAACGGAAACGGCCCGCCCGGGTTACTGGAGAGCGGCGGAGGGCAGACACCCCTCGCATCCCTTAGGCCCGAAATAAATCGGGTCGCTGGGGAGCGGCGGAGGGCATACGACCCACGCGTCCCTTAGGCCCGGGAGGTCCTCCCGCGGTGAGACCGCGCGTTTTTAGACGCCTTTTTTTTCTGCCCGTTCGGAGCGAGCTCGACAGGACAGCCAGAGGGGTTCCCCCCAAGCAACCCACCTCCCGGCAGCGGGAGCTGGGCGAGGGGGTTGCACGGATGAGGGGACCGCCACGAGCGCCGCGACACACAGCGTCGAACCCGGGCTAGAAGGGAGAGGGGACACACTCGCCATATGCCGGCACGGACTCCAAAGTCCGGACGAGCGAGGGTCCCTACCCGCGGGGTCACGACAAGCCAAATCGATCAAGGGTGGAGGAAAGCAGGAGGAAGGAGTGGAGGACTCCTTGCCCAGGCCCCTGGAACTGCCGGTGGGGTGCGCCCACCCAGTTCGCTCCCCGGAGCCAGATTCGTTCTCATAGCTGGTTCTTTCGCTCAAACCGACAAAGTCTACCTTCTCTTGCCAGCGGGAGGAGCGGGGGACTCCTGCCAAGGCCCGTCGAACTGCCGGTCGGATGCACCCACCCAGTTCGCTCCCCTTGGCCTCTCTACCTTCTTCCGGGAGGTGTCCGAAAGTACCCCCCCCTTTCACGTCACATGCCTCTGAGACCCAGGGGTCTCGAGCCGTCATGCCCAGGCTCTGGAACTGCTGTCGGTGAGAGACAGCCAGGTTCGATCTCATAGCTGGTCCTCTCGCTCAAACCAACAAAGAATAAAAGTCTACCTTCTCTTGCCAGCGGGATGAGCGAGGCACTTCTGCCCAGGCCTGTCGAACTGATGGTGGGATGCACCCACCCAGTTCGCTCCCCTTGGCCTCCCTACCTTCTTCCGGGAGGTGTCCGAAAGTATCCCCCCTTTCACGTCACATGCCTCTGAGACCCAGGGGTCTCGAGCCGTCATGCCCAGGCTCTGGAACTGCTGTCGGTGAGAGACGGCCAGGTTCGATCTCATAGCTGGTTTTCTGGTTCTCTGTCTCAAAACGGACACCCTTATGGAAGTTCAGCCCAGCGGTCAAAGCCAGACCATGTTACCCGATTTGACTTCCATAAGCCTGGGTACATTTTTCACAAAGTCCCCCTCATTTATGGAAGTTGCCTCCAGCGGCTTCCCTTGGAGCTAGGAACCCGAGACTTGCAGGGAAGGTAAAGGGGGACTTGAGACCCAGGGGTCTCGAGCCGTCATGCCCAGGCTCTGGAACTGCTGTCGGTATAAGACAGCCAGGTTCGTTCTCATTCTGGTCCTCTCGCTCAAACCGACAAAGTCTACCTTCTCTTGCCGGCGGGAGGAGCGAGACGCTCCTGCCCAGGCCCCATGGGACTGCCGGCAGGGATGACCCCACCGGGTTCACTCTCCTCGGTCGCGCGATTCCCAATAGCAAGTCCCTTCCCCTTGGGTGGCGGAGAAAGGGCCGGGGTGGGGGACTCCTGCCCGGGCCCCTGGAACTGCTGGCGGGATGCGCCCCTCGACTCCATCCCCTTGTCATGGTCCTGCCTCTCTCTCCAAAAAGAAATGACAAAGTCCACACGCTTCTCTGTGCCAGCGGGAGGAGTGGGCGACTCCTACCCATGCCCCTGGAACTGCTGGTGGGATGTGACCACACAGTTCGCACCCCTGGAGCCTCTCTACCTTCGTCTCGGCCCCCTTAGGGGTAATAAGCCGAGACTTGAAGGGCTTGTAGAGGGGGACTTGTGCTCAGAGCGCCGCGACACACAGCGTCGAACCCGGGCTAGAAGGGAGAGGGGACACTCTCGCCGTATGCAGGCACGGACTCCAAAGTCCGGCCGAGCGAGGGTCCCTACCCGCCGGGTCGCAACATGCCAAATCGATCTAGGGTGGAGGAGGTTCGCACAGACAACAAGATCCCAGGGTGGAGAAAGCAGGGGGAAGGAGTGGGGGACTCCTACCCAGGCCCCCGGAACTGCTGGTGCGATGTGAACACAGTGTTCACCCCCTGGAGCCTCTCTACCTTCTTCTTGGCCCCCTTCGGAGCTAGGAAGCCGAGACTTGCAGGTCTGGTAGAGGTGGACTTGTGATCCGAGAGGAGACCTCAAGCTTGTCTGTACCACCTTCCCTCCGGGAATGGCAGGGGGTGAAAGTCAGAAATTCTTACCCGCCTACGGTGCTCCTTTCCTGGGTAGACATTTCAAAAATCACCCCCTTCTGTGGAAGTCTTGCCTCCCAGCCGACACCTCGGATGTCATGGAACTGATGGTGGGATCAAAACACCCTGCCCACTCTCCAGGGTCTCTCTACCTTCTTCCGGAAGGTGTCCGGAAGTACCCCCCCCTTTCACGTCACATGCCTCTGAGACCCAGGGGTCTCGAGCTGTCATGCCCAGGCTCTGGAACTGCTGTCGGTGAGAGACGGCCAGGTTCGATCTCATAGCTGGTTTTCTGGTTCTCTTTCTCAAAACGGACACCCTTATGGAAGTTCAGCCCAGCGGTCAAAGCCAGACCATGTTACCCGATTTGACTTCCATAAGCCTGGGTACATTTTTCACAAAGTCCCCCTCATTTATGGAAGTTGCCTCCAGCGGCTTCCCTTGGAGCTAGGAAGCCGAGACTTGCAGGGAAGGTAAAGGGGGACTTGTGATCCGAGAGGAGACCTCAACCTTGTCTGTACCACCTTCCCTCTGGGAATGGCAGGAGGCGAAAGTCAGAAATTCTTACCCGCCTACGGTGCTCCTTTCCTGGGTAGACATTTCAAAAATCACCCCCTCTGTGGAAGTCTTCCCTCCAGCTGACACAGCAGATGTCATGGAACTGATGGTGGGATCAAAACACCCTGCCCACCCCCCAGGGTCTCTCTACCTTCTTCCGGGAGGTGTCTGAAAGTACACCCCCTTGTCGCGTCACATGCCTCTGAGACCCAGGTGTCTCGAGCCGCCATGCCCAGCCTCTGGAACTGCTGCTGGGGAGAGACGGCCATGTTCACTCTCATAGCTGGTTCTCTCGCTCAAACCATCAAATGATACCTTCTCTTGCCGGCGGGAGGAGTGTGGGACTCCTGCCCAGGCCCCTCGAACTGTCAGTGGGATGCGCCCACCCAGTTCACCCCCCTGGAGCCTCTCTACCTTCTTCTCGGCCCCCTTAGGGGCTAGGAAGCCGATACTTGAAGGGCTTGTAGAGGGTGACTTGTGCTCCGAGATGAGGGGACCGCCACGAGCGCCGCGACACACAGCGTCGAACCCGGGCTAGAAGGGAGAGAGGACGCACTCGCCATATGCCGGCACGGACTCCAAAGTCCGGCCGAGCGAGGGTCCCTACCCGCCGGGTCGCGACATGCCAAATCGATCTAGGGTGGAGGAGGTTCGCACAGACAACAAGATCCGAGGGTGGAGAAAGCAAGGGGAGGAGTGGGGGAATCCTACCCAGGCTCCTGGAACTGTTGGTGGGATGAGACCACCCAGTTTGCCCCCCGGGGCCTATCTCCCTTCTTACAAGGGGTGTGCGAGACTTGACTCCCATGCCATGATACACCACCCCTGTGGATCAGGAGAGGCCTATCATCATGCCCAGCCTCTGGAACTGCTGGTAGGATGAGACCACCCAGTTTGCCCCCCAGGGGCCTATCTCCCTTCTTACAAGGGATGTGCGAGACTTGACTCCCATGCCATGATACACCACCTCTGTGGATCAGGAGAGGCCTATCATCGTGCCCAGCCTCTGGAACTGCTGGTGGAATGAGACCACCCAGTTTGCCCCCCGGGGCCTATCTCCCTTCTTCCAAGGGATGTGCGAGACTTGACTCCCATGCCATGATACACCACCTCTGTGGATCAGGAGAGGCCTATCATCGTGCCCAGCCTCTGGAACTGCTGGTGGGAGGAGACCACCCAGTTTGCCCCCGGGGCCTATCTCCCTTCTTACAAGGGGTGTGCAAGACTTGACTCCCATGCCATGATACACCACCTCTGTGGATCAGGAGAGGCCTATCATCATGCCCAGCCTCTGGAACTGATGACCTGAGCCAACTTCATTTGAGATAGAAAAATAGTTTATTTAATTTACACATACATATTAATCACTGCTACTTGAAGTGTTGGGCAGACATTTCATCTCCCTCTCCACCATGTTGATTTCCTCCTGGGGGGCAGCGGCAGATGGGGTCTGGCCCTCATCACTACTACAAGATCTCTTCACCAGCTTGTAACCATGACAGATGTCATCCAGCACTTTCTCTCGGTAGTGCCTGTCCGCCGTGGAGTTCGTGTGTGCCAAGTACTTTGCAAACAGAGACTTTTCAGGATCAGTGTACCTTGCAAGCGTCCATGTTTCACAGACCTTCCTGACCACCTGACTGGAGATATCGGGGAGGTTATACCTGGGAACGAAGGGGAGAATAGGCTGAAGATCCAGGCAACAAAGAGACAGAGAGCAGGGATGATTGCTTGGGCACTACTCACTTTGATTGGTAGCTCTTGATGTCTCGTGAAACATTATGTCGCTCAATTCCCACTGAAGAGAGGAAGAATTTATCCTTTGTATCGTCTATGTCACTTCTGGTTAGCAATGGCCGGACTTTTTCATAGTAGGCCTGAAACCACTGAGGAGAGAACAAGGGTACAAAATGTTTAAATGGAAGAGGGTGGGAGCTGAATAACACCCGGGGACCAGCAAAGGGGCATCTCTGCTCACACTAACCGACTCTTCATCATTATCCAGCGCGAAAGCAGCAACTTGTTGAGTAGAGGTCTTGTGGGTTCTTACACCGATCACACATAGTTTTTCACCTTCGTACTCATGGTGAATCCTCTCATCCCACTCTCCCACCTGCAAGGAGAAGAAGACATGAGGAGCGACGAATGGTAAAAAATAACCCCACATACTGAACCAGAAAAGCGACTTACAGTCATGTTTTGGACTACCCCCGGTCGCTGAAGATGCTTCAAGACAAGAAGGCACTCTAGGTAGAGGATAATTTCAGTTTGCTGATAGGGAGTTGCGCAGTTCGCCCAGGCTTGGGCTATGCACTTCAAGAACATGCTCTTGGCATCCCTGAGGACTGCTCGGCAATCGGACGGGCTGGGTGATTTTTGGCTCAAGGCCACGTACCTAAGACAAGGGGAGAAAGAAGACCAGATAAGTTAGGTACTCACCAACAGGGAGTAGGGGAAGACCAACAAATGACTCCACCATCCCATCCCTACCCCTGGCTCCACATTCACCTCTTGTCGACCCGGTCTCTTGAGAGCCCTTGGACAGGATCTTTTGGATGTCTTCGGTGACCGTGATGAAGAACTTGCACTTCTTGTACAGGTCAGGCTGCCTGATGGAAAGGTTGGTGGAGCGCATATTGTACTTTACGAACCGCCGGATACGCTGTATGCAGTTGAGCCTAGTCTGGTGAGAGAGCTTGGCTTCTAAGAGCTTGTCAAAGTAAGAACGAACTTTCTCAATGTCGCTGACAAAGTCTAGGCAGGCACGTTGTGGGTTCATAAAGTATAGGAACCGGGCAACCGCATCCACCTCCTGCCTGTGATTGCTCAGGCCCAGCGTAGACCGCAGGTAATTGGCGTAAGGTTTCAACAGAGGATCCCCAGAGGGATGACGGTTGTACAGCCCAGCGTCCTGCATCCTCTGCCGTGCAGCACCTTTCCCTGTGGTTTTCAAAGTCCTAGAGGCAGGGGAAAAGGATGATGAGAAAAAGGAAACAGTCACGGTGGAACCATGAAAGTCAAGGTTCATCACCGAGGGTCGTGTACCTACCTGGGAGTGCATTGAAAGAAATTATCGTCGCTATTATCTGGAGACTTGGTTGCAGATAATAGGCCCATGGATCCTGAAGGGGTCACATCCCCCTCCACACCTGAAGGGGCCAGATCCTCCTCCACTAGGCTCAGGGTTATTGAGGCACACTCCTCCACTGGGCTCACGGTTCCTGAAGAAACCTCCACCACCACTGGGCTCACAGTTCCTGAAGAAACCTCCACCACCACTGGGCTCACGGTTCCTGAAGAACCCTCCTCTGGGCTCACGGTCCCTGAAGAAACCTCCACCACCGGGCTCAAGGTTACTGAAGCACCCTTGTCCTCCACTAGGCTCAGGGTTATTGAAGCCTCATCCTCCTCCACTAGGCCCACAGTTTATGAAGCTACATCCTCCCAATCACTGCTGAGCTGGCAAACAGTTCCATGATCGTTTGGGGTGGAAGATGAAAGAAGCTGGCTGGCCTGTGCAGGAGGAATAGGAGTACCAGACGTCAAACTGGCAGCGCTATAGAGAGAAGTAGAAGGTACGTAAGTAACTAGAAGGGTGTTCAGATGGTAACACAGGTGCACCACACATTGCAGGACCTTACCAGGGAGAAGGGGGCTTATCAATGATAGTAAACCCTCTGTCTTCCAGGAACCGTACGATGTCTTCAGTTGATTGAAGGAAGGCGACCTGGTGGTAGCTGATGGTGGTACCACAGCTGGCAATGTTTTTCAGGGAGGTCTTGGAAGATAAAAGACTGGATTGGATCTCATGGTCTGTACAAAGTCTCATGCAGCATCTCCTCAAGTGCGTGGATAGGTCTTTGTACACTTTGTGACACACAGCACAGGTGAGGACAGTCCGGTTGTGACTTGGAAGAGAGATAAAATTACAATATAAACATGGGTATGACAAATCACACACGCCGGCTTAGTGCTACTTCATGGAACTGCTGGTGGGATGCACCCACCCAGTTCACCCACGGTGCCTATATACCTTATTCCGCAAGGTGTGAGAGACAGGGATCCCTCCATGGCATGACACACCACCTATGTGGCCGGGAATAGGGGACCCCAACATGGCCAGCCGCTGGAACTGCTGGACGGGTTCACCTGTTAGGTGCATGCTCATTCACGTTCTCTCTCAAAACAACATAATCTGCCCTTCTCTTTGCCAGCGGGAGGAGTGAGGGACTCCTACCCAGGCCCCTGGAACTTCTGGTGGGATGAGACCACCCAGTTCACCCCAGGGCCTATCTACCTTCTACCTTCACCCCAGGGCCTATCTACCCCCTCACCCTTCTACTGACAGGCGCCTCAGACCATGGAGCCACCAGCGGTCTGTCTGAAACAAGCTGAGCAGTGCCCTGAGGGACGCGGAGTCTCGGGGGGAATCTGCTGACTGGTTTCGGGGTGCACTTAGCAGCCATAGCCTTTGGAGGACACGCTCGGCTAACATCCATTAAGCCGGCGGACGCTCGCATGGCGGCCGCTGGGCTGGCAGCGCAGAGGCCTCGGCGGACACTTGCATGGCGGCCGTGTGGCTGGCTGCCTGGAGGCTTCGGCGGACACCGGCATGACAGCCCCTGTGCTGGTACCCCCACAGGCTTCGGTGGACAGTCGCCATGCAGCCCCTAGGACTCGGCGGACACTCGAATGGCAGCCCGCGGTGCTCGGCTAAAACTTGCCCGGCAGCTCCTCTGCAACCCACCCAGCAGAGAGGGTTCCCATACATGGGTCATACTCACAGCATGCCTCGTTCACGGCTGATAGGTGTCTGTTTCGGGGACGGGTACATGGCGAAATGCAAGCGGAGAGCAGTCTGCAATACATCACGTTGCTTGTGAAGCGAAAAGAAAATGGTAAACGGCATTTACTTCCTTCACAATCAGATGCGGCGGCCCGGGAACTCGTCAGCGAATGGGCTGGCGGCCGGAGTGATTGGAAGCACCTGATGCATGTCAGGGTCTGTATTATTAGATAGGTTAGATTAGTTAGTTAAAAGATACAAGATACAGTTAGCTGATAGGTTTTAGTGCAGGGATCTGTGTAGGGCATTAGGTATAGGTAGTTAGGGACTTGAAAAGACCTCTAGATATAGATTAATAGTTTAGGTTAGTGTTTAGGGCTATTTAGAACAGATTTTAGGTTAGGTCAGTTAGGGATTTAGTGTAATTTTGTGTCTGTCTGTCCGTCCTTGTTTAAACTTCAGTTTGATTGCGTGTTTCTGTGTTATAGTTTATTTAAATACAACAAAAGTCTAGCAAGACCTTAAATCCCTGTAGGGGTCCCTAACTAATGTTAAAAAAAAATTTACTTTATTATTTATTTGAAAAACACACACAAAAATCTTTTTTTTTTCTTTCTGTTGTGTGTGTTTTTCAAATAAATAATAAAGTAAAATTTTTTAACATTAGTTAGGGACCCCTACAGGGATTTAAGGTTTTGCTAGACTTTTGTTGTATTTATATAAATATCCCGAGGGTCTCTAAAAGGGACTTTGAACAAATATAGTTTATTTAAAACTTTAGTTTTGTTACATCTGTCTTGTCTTTGCGTCTGATTGTCCGCGTTTTTCTGTTTTATAGTTAGAAAAAAGAAAAAAAAAAGAAAAAAGTTTAGTTTTGTGTTTCTATTTGTTACATCTGTCTTGTCTTTGCGTCTGATTGTCCGCGTTTTTCTGTTTTATAGTTAGAAAAAAGAAAAAAAAAGTTTAGTTTTGTGTTTCGATTTGTTACATCTGTCTTGTCTTTGCGTCTGATTGTCTGCGTTTTTCTTTGTTAGAGTTTTATAAAAGAAAAAAAAAAGCTTTCGCCCTGTTCACTAAGCTGAGCCCTAGATAGTGAACAGGGCGGTGGGAACACTAGTCCGCACCACTAGCTCTAAAGGAAAACACCAAGGGAAGGACAGACAATACAAACAACATATAATCCCAGGTGGGCGACAACAGGAGACAACAAGAAGCCCAACAGGGATCCGGAGGGTAGCACTCTGGAACGACAACCAGGATTCACAACTCCAGTGGGTCAGTATAGATGTCCAGGCAGGAAGCTCTATTACTGGCAACTAGAGAAGTGTGAGGGGAGAATATAAGGAGGTTGGGAGTGGCAGACAAGAAACAGCTGAGGAGGAGAAGCTACGGATCCCTGATTGAGACAAAAAGGATAGCAAGGCAAACACAGAAAACAATCACTAAGAAACAACGTGATCTTTAGATATAGAGTGCGCAGCCACCCGCTGCGACCTCCTGACCCCGGGTATAACGGAGTCAGACGTGGCTCTTGATACCCTCGTGACAGTACCCCCCCTTTCACGAGGGGCCTCCGGACACTCAGGACCAGATCTCTCCGGATGAGAGGTATGGAAAGCCTGAATTAACCTGTTGGCGTTTACCTCTGACGCTGGAACCCACATTCTTTCCCCGGGACCGTAACCCCTCCAATGCACCAGATACTGAAGAGAGCGGCGGACCCGACGAGAATCAACAATTCTGGCTATTTGAAACTCCAGATTACCATCCACAATAACAGGAGGAGGTGGCAGTGGTGATGGTTCTAGAGGTGGAACATACTTCTTGAGTAACAATTTATGGAAGACGTTATGGATCTTAAAAGTCTGAGGTAGCTCCAGGCGAAAAGCCACAGGGTTAATGACGGCTACTATTTTATAAGGACCAATGAACCTAGGGCCCAGTTTCCAAGAGGGAACCTTCAACTTAATATTCCTAGTAGACAACCACACATAGTCATTCACTCCTAGGTCCGGACCTGGCGACCGTTTCTTATCGACCATGCATTTATATTTACCACTCATCTTTTTCAAGTTAACTTGCACCTTCTGCCATACCGATGAAAGAGATGAAGAAAACCTTTCCTCTTCGGGAACCCCAGAAGACCCCCCCTCTTTGAAAGTACAAAATTGGGGATGAAAACCGTATGCACCAAGGAATGGTGACTTGCCAGTGGACTCCTGATAATGATTATTTATGGCAAACTCAGCTAACGGTAAATATGATGACCACAACTCTTGGTTTTCAGACACAAAACACCTTAAATATGTTTCTAGGTTTTGGTTGGTACGCTCAGTCTGTCCATTCGACTGAGGATGGAAAGCTGAGGAAAAGGACAAGTGTACCCCCAAACGGGAACAAAAAGCTTTCCAAAACTTAGAAATAAACTGGGTTCCCCGATCCGAAACCACATCGGAAGGGACCCCGTGAAGCTTCACGATTTTACTGATAAACACCTGAGCAAGAGTTTTAGCATTAGGAAGTGCGGGTAGCGCAATAAAGTGTACCATTTTGCTAAACCTGTCTACTACTACCAAAATAACTGTTTTACCCGCAGACAACGGTAAGTCAGTGATGAAATCCATTGACAGATGTGTCCATGGCCTATTGGGGATAAAAAGTGGCAATAAAGACCCTGCTGGACGTGTATGAGAGACTTTCGCGCGTGCACAAGTAGAGCAAGTAGACACGAAATCCATTACATCCTGACGCAACCTTGGCCACCAAAAACGACGAGATAATAGCTCCAAGGTTGCTTTACTACCCGGGTGCCCAGCAAGTGCCGAATTATGATGTTCTTTTAATAATTCAAGACGCAGGTTTAACGGTACAAACAATTTCTCTGAGGGGCAAGAGGCCGGGGCGTCCCCCTGGGCCTCTAACACCTTTCCCTCTAGAACAGAGTGTACAGCAGACACAACCACTCCTCTTTGTAAAATAGGTACCGGATCACTAACATTACCCCCTCCAGGGAAACTACGAGATAACGTGTCTGCCTTGATATTTTTTGCCCCAGGACGATAGGTGATTACAAAGTTAAATCTGGTAAAGAATAGCGACCACCTAGCTTGTCTAGGGGTGAGACGCTTAGCCGATTCTAGGTACAGAAGGTTTTTGTGATCCGTAATCACCGTGACGGGGTGGATTGCTCCCTCTAAGAAGTGACGCCACTCTTCAAGTGCCAGTTTAATCGCCAACAGTTCCCTATTTCCAATATCATAGTTCTTCTCTGCAGAAGATAATTTTTGGGAAAAGAAAGCGCAAGGGCGCCATTTGCCAGGAGACGGACCCTGAGACAATACAGCCCCCACTCCCACCTCTGACGCATCTACCTCAACAATAAAAGGCTGGGAGACATCAGGTTGAATTAGAACAGGTGCCGAGGTAAACCTCTCTTTTAGAGGGGAAAATGCATTTTTAGCGGCGTCAGACCATTTGGAAAAATCAGTCCCCTTCTTAGTCATGTCGGTAAGGGGTTTAACGATCACTGAATAATTTTTAATGAACTTTCTATAGAAATTTGCGAAACCCAAAAACCGTTGTAGGGCTTTAAGGTTCTCAGGAAGATCCCAATCTAAAATTGCCTGGACCTTCCCAGGATCCATACGGAAACCTGAAGCAGATAATAGATATCCCAGGAACTGTATTTCCTGAACGGCGAAGACACATTTTTAAATTTTCATATATAATTTATTCGTCCGTAGGACCTGCAGTACTTGCCTGACATGCACCTCGTGTGTTTTCAGATCAGCCGAGTAAATTAAGATATCATCTAGGTATATGACTACAAACCTGCCGATGAGATGACTAAAAATATCATTAACGAAATGTTGGAAGACAGCAGGAGCATTGGTCAGACCGAAAGGCATAACTAGATTTTCATAATGCCCCTCAGGGGTGTTAAAAGCTGTCTTCCACTCATCCCCTTCCTTGATACGAATCAGATTGTAGGCCCCCCTAAGATCAAGTTTGGAGAACCACCTAGCACCCGCAATCTGATTAAAAAGGTCAGGAATGAGAGGAAGAGGGTATGGGTCTCGGATGGTTATCTGGTTTAGCTCACGGAAATCTAGGCAAGGACGCAGGCCCCCATCTTTCTTTTTAACAAAGAAAAACCCTGCAGCCACGGGTGAAGAAGAGGGTCTGATGTGTCCCTTAGCCAGACTCTCGGAGATATAATCTTTCATGGCTTGTCTCTCGGGACCCGAAAGATTATACAACCTGGACTTGGGTAATTTTGCACCGGGAATCAGGTTAACCGGGCAATCATAAGGACGATGAGGTGGTAGCTTCTGACAACCCTTTTCAGAAAAAACGTCCTCAAAGTCCGAAATAAATGTAGGTAGGGAAGCTATGGAGGCGATTAAGCAATTGTTATTTAAGCAATTCTCTCTACAATGCTCACTCCACTCCAATATCTCCCTGGCCTGCCAATCCACCGCTGGATTGTGCGCTACCAACCAGGGAAGACCCAATACCACAGGAGAGGGAAGGCCCTCCAGAACGTAACATGAAAGACACTCATTATGGTGGTCCCCTACCCGAAGGTGTAAATTATGAACAATGTGGGTGAGGTTTCTCTGAGACAGAGGAGCCGAATCTATAGCGAATACGGGAATAGGTCTCTGCAGCGTGCAGAGAGACAAACCCATAGTGCGGGCAAAATGGGCATCTATCAAATTTACCCCTGCTCTACTGTCTAGAAAAAAAGAAATAGACTCCGTCTTAACACCAAAAACAATAACCGCTGGTAACACAAATTGAGATGTTCGTATGGAGGAAACGTATACCCCCCGGCTGACATCCTCCGCACAGCCTGGGGTTAGTAGTTTTCCGACGGTCTTTTGTTTTTGAGAAAGGAGGGACAGACATTAATGAAATGACCCTTCCCCCCACAGAAAAAACAAGCCCCCCCCCTGCGGCGAACCTCAGGAGGACGGACCTGACGAGAAGTTCCGCCTAGCTGCATAGGCTCATCTAAGTCAGTACAGACTAATTGTTGTTTGGGAGAGGTAACCAATTGCTCAGGAATTTTCGATCTCTCCCTAAGACGCCTATCTATTCTGATAGAGAGGGACATAACAGCATCAAGGGAAAGGGGGGTCTCATACAGCGCCAGTGCATCCTTAACCCTTTCAGATAACCCAGAGCAGAACTGACTCCTGAGAGCCGGGTCGTTCCACTGAGTATCCGTAGCCCACCTACGGAACTCTGAGCAATATTCCTCTGCTGACCGATCTCCCTGTAGGAGTCTCCGTAACTTCGACTCAGCCAGGGCGACTCGGTCAGGGTCATCATATATGAGACCCAAAGCCCCAAAAAATCCCTCCACTGACCGGAGAGCCTGGGAACCAGGGGGTAGCGAGAACGCCCAGGATTGCGGATCCCCCTGAAGCAGGGAAATGACAATCCCTACCCGCTGTTCTTCATGACCTGAGGAGTAAGGGCGCAACTTAAAGTATAATTTGCAGGCCTCACGGAACGTCGCAAATTTGTCCCTTCCCCCAGAAAATCTGTCAGGAAGAACAACCTTGGGTTCTGTAACAACCTGGTTACCCATAGCAACCGCTGGGTGTGCGGTCTGCTGCATTTGCTGCTGTTGTTGGAGGACAGACGACTTCAATCCTGCCACCTCCAAAGACAGGCCTTGAAGCTGTTTTGCCAAGGCAGCAATAGGATCCATATTGGATTCTAAGTAGAGAAAAAAAAAACAACAAAAAAAATTTTATTTAATTTTTTTCTCAAAAGGTAAAGGCCAGTTATAATATCACGGTCGGCGTGACTATCACATACGTGACACAGAGGGAGGGAACAAGGAAGGCCCTGCCCAAGTGAGAGGGGAGGTGGTGACCCCTGACTCACCTAGCGGCTGGCACCTGGCTGCCCTGACGTCCCTAGACGGGTTCCTCACCGGTACGCCGATCACGTGCCTAAAGCCCTGGCTTTCCCTGAGCTGAGCCCTAGGTAGTGAACAGGGCGGTGGGAACACTAGTCCGCACCACTAGCTCTAAAGGAAAACACCAAGGGAAGGACAGACAATACAAACTCAACATATAATCCCAGGTGGGCGACAACAGGAGACCACAAGAAGCCCAACAGGGATCCGGAGGGTAGCACTCTGGAACGACAACCAGGATTCACAACTCCAGTGGGTCAGTATAGATGTCCAGGCAGGAAGCTCTATAACTGGCAACTAGAGAAGTGTGAGGGGAGAATATAAGGAGGTTGGGAGTGGCAGACAAGAAACAGCTGAGGAGGAGAAGCTACGGATCCCTGATTGAGACAAAAAGGATAGCAAGGCAAACACAGAAAACAATCACTAAGAAACAACGTGATCTTTAGATATAGAGCGCGCAGCCACCCGCTGCGACCTCCTGACCCCGGGTATAACGGAGTCAGACGTGGCTCTTGATACCCTCGTGACAGTTGTTCTCACATGTGTATTGCCGATGTCCCTTTGTCCTGAGAGATAATTGGATTACTCCTCTCCCCTCCAGGCCAGAGAGGATGAAACCATGATGCATTGTGGGGATGTGTTGTGTCTGTGTATCCTAAGTTGCTGCATATATGTCCTGTGTAGCAGTCTTGCTTCTTGTCCACTAGGGGCGTGTCCACCAGATGGGGAGCTGCATAAATACGGGCGGGTAGCCCTCAATAAAGAGTTCTATACCTTAATGAAGTCTTGGCTCCTGTTTGGGGGATGGAATAACTACACTCTTGGGGATTGCTATATCATAATACTCCCCTGAGTATAAGCTCTTGTAAGAGCTTGCTCCTGTTTCCAGGCTACCAGCGGAGACCTTGTGGATCGTGCTACCCCTCCACTACACACATATTTACCCTCCTTGTGTGGGGTGGTGACTACCCCGTCATCGTCCTCCTCTTCCTGCTCCTCATCCTCAAAAATGTGGGGGGGCAACTCAGGTAGGGCTGCTGGTCCAGCCTCTTCCTCCACCATTGACTCCCCCTCCTGTGGTGGTGCTGGGTCATTTGATGGCCCTGAGGGTCCTGCCTGCTGCTCCTGCTCCCCCTCAGACGCCGACAGCTCCCAGGAATCCCTGCTGGCAGGCCTGCGTCTTACACAGGGAAGGAGAGCACCTATAATTACAAATTAATACTTATGTAAAAATAAAAATCACAAATAATAAATGTACCTCACCATTACGTTACTTTTGTTTATTTCATCAACACTCAATAATGTTTGTACCTGGACAGTGCTCGTCACGGATCTGGCGGATTCGCTTCATATGCCTCCGCTTCAAGTCTGACCATTTTTTGCAAACAGCCAAGGCTTCATGTTTGCCTTCGTGCTCCCTCCTCATCTCCTTCCTTAGCTCCCTTACAATCACATGCTTTTCTTTGTTAGAGCGGAGTTGGTCATACCCTTGCTCTAACAGGCGCTGCGTGATTAAGAAAAGAAGCATTTTATCAAAAAAATCTAATAAAACTAAGATTAAGGAACTTTAACATTAGCAGAAGTGGAGTACGTCAGGCTATTCTAGGAAGTTGAACAAGCGGTCAGATCCGTCCTGCCGCTAGTTCACTTATGCCCCCAGACAGTGGCGTAGTTAGAAATGACTTGGCCCCACAGCAAATTTTTTAATGGGGACAACCTAACTACCACAGAAATATTTTCACAAGCACTTCCTTTCACGCCACCCACATAACTGTAGATAGTAAAGATCGCTCTCTCACACCAGTCCCGGCAGCTGTTCCATCCATTATATACACTGTCTATACTGTCACTGTATATAATTTTATTGTGTAATACTGTTGAGGGGGCCCTGAAAAAATCTTTTAGACCTCCTCCTCCTGGATGTGCCCCTTCTGGGTCAGGGCCCCCAAGCAGCCCCTGTAAATACGCCACAGCGACAAGAATGACGATACGTCAACATTTACTATAATAATGGCGGCCAGGGGTGTAACTATCCGGGAAGCAGGAGAAGCGTCTGCTTTGCGGCCCTGACCCAGAAGAGGCCCATCCCACAGAAGGAGGACTAAAAGATTTCGTCATGGCCCCCTCGGCAGTATTACACAATGAAATTATGTAACACAGTGACAGTATAGACAGTTAACAAAACGGATGGAACAGCTGCCGGGCCTGCAGCTACACCACTGGTGTCGAGGGAAACGTTCCAGCAGCAGCAAGGCAGCACACGGCCAGAGGCAGTCTAACTAAAAGCTCTGCATGTTGTAGTTGAATTACACGGAACCGCTCGCCGTGCGCTGCCTTGATGCCGCAGTAACTGACCACCACCATGTCATCATTATCTCAAATACCAAACCAACAATTATTATTGTTTGCGAGTCAAATACTACAATTTAACTTAACGTAAACGTATAAAATCTAATTGTATTGAAATTGTATGTGTGTGGGGTGTAAGCTATTAGATATTGTCCATCTGAGGAGAGATGTACCTGTCTAGTGACGTGACGGCATAGTTTGGGGTGTAAAGCTGGTCCGCCTCCACGTGGTGCACCCTGGGTAACGCTAAATGAACCAGCAAATATACTGTAGAATGTAAAAAATTACTTCTCCTGACCAACAGGACACTTATTAGAATCTTTAGACTAGCCGTCCGCACACTGCGGCCCTCCAGCAAACTGCGGCCCTCCGGGTGTGGCAAAAATAAAACTCACATCATTCCATGACAACCTACAGCTATCATCCTATAGAAGGACATAATGGGAGTTGTAGTTTAAGAACAACTGGAGGACCGCTGTTTGAATAGACTGTGTGTGTGTGTTTGTGTGTTGGGGGTGGGGGGTGGTCAGAGGGGGTGTGGGTTTGAGGGGGGGGTTTGGTGGTATGCAGTGTGGGTATATTGTCTGAGGCAGGAAATTAGATGTGCAATGTGCATCTGATATATATTTGTCAGCTATCCATACATAATGACACGTCGGCCACATGTAAGTATGGATAGCATATAAATATATAGCAGATGCCAGTGAGATAGTGCTTTGATGGCAGACCAACCGTTTGTCAGATTAAAAATGCTTAACTATTTATTTTAGTAATATAGATAAAATCACATTATATATAGTATGGGTAGATGTTAATGATTATGTGAAAAAATTATTACTTTTGAATGTCAACAATACTTGTTTCAACCTATCATTTATATCTAATCAAAGTATGTGCTATGCGAATTTGAATGCCATGCGAAAATAGTTTCCACATACAAATACATCCGAAAAATTCAATTCAATAAACCTACATAAGAATATTACTAAGATATGCCAAACAAGCGTGTGCGATAGAATGTTCAATTTAATTATACTTACTATGATGAGGATCTCTTCCTCAGCTTGGGTAAACTTGCTTGCCACCATATTTCCAATCGCATGTGATTTAATCTGACGCACGCTGGATTCTGGATGAAACTGGCGGTTACTTCCGGTCAGGAATAAATGACGCGCATGCGCATCCGAAAATTTCAGTGCCGTTTCAGCTATGTGTATTTTTACGAATATTCGAAATATTGCTGATATATCTAGTTTTAGAATATTCGTATTAGTCGAAATCAATTATATATTACAATATCGATAATATTCGCAAAAAACACAGCGGATATAGTGCTTTAGTATTTTTTAAATCTTTACTTTAATTTAATTTTGACTAATATTGGCTATATTGCAATAACATTGTGTTTTATAATATTCGTCTGATTTTATATTGCAATATAGAGAATATTCGAAACCGTAAATATAGGAAAGTTGTGTTGTATAAATTGAACAGTGAACACTAGAGATTAGAGACATTTAGGAAATCACAACACGCGACTAATAAATCGCATATTATTTGTTATTTGCGTTATATTAACAAATTTACAAATATTCTATTTCGGCGAATATAATACGAATATTCTTACGAATATTCGCGAAATATCACAAAATCGAATATGGCTCCTCAAGCTCATCACTAACACTTACCCATACTCCCTGGAATTAACATCCCTTTCATAACCTTATCCTTTCGCACTAAACACATCAACACCTCAATTACACTGATAAAAAGCACAGGCGACATAGGACAACCCTGTCTTACACCTGATCGAACTTTTACCTTATTACTCAACCATCCATTCACTAAAAACTTACTCGACACATTCCTATACAAACACCTTACATTCTTAAGAAATACTCCAGGAAAACCCATTCTTACCAAAACTGAAAACATAAAATCATGTGCTACCCTATCAAAAGCCTTCTCGAAATCTATTGAAAGTAACATACACCTTTGTTTTCTATTCATACAATCACTAATGACATCCCTTAAAAGTATTAAATTCTCACTCATACACCTCCCAGGCACAGCACACACTTGATCATCACCTACCACACTTCCAACTACATTTCGCATTCTATTCGCTAACAGCTTACTAAAGATCTTATAATCGGAATTTAACAAAGAAATTGGTCTCCAATTCTCCAACTTAGTCTTTTCCCCTTTCTTATAAATTAAAACTACCACACCTTCTTTCATTGATTCGCACAATACCCCTTTCTTCCACATGTGTTCATATACCTCTAACAAATCCTCTCCAAGCACATCCCAGGCAATCATATACAATTCTATTGGTAACCCATCCATACCAGGCGTTTTATTTTTCTTAAAACCCATCACAACTTTTCTAAGTTCATCCATTGAAATTTCCTCACACAAATATGCACATTCTTCTCTACTCAATTTAGCATCCAAACAACTTAATACATCTGACATCAGATTTTTATCCACCCATTTGGCAGAATACAATTTCTCATAAAAGTTTTCAACCACACTTATTACATCCTTTCCAAAAACACAGTCTCCTTCTGCAGACATAATACAATTCATATCCTCTCTCTTTCCACATGATTTCTTAAAAAAGAATCTAGTACACTTTTCATTTTTATCAAGAAAATCTACTTTTGACCTATATGATTTCTTTTCCCTTTTTTTCCACAACCTTCTTCCTTTCTTTTTTAGTTTCATCCAATAAATCACTTACATCAACGCCTAGCACACTCAATTTCCTCAACCATTCTAATCTCCTATTCAATTCCTTATATTCATTTCTTAATCTTCTTGCTTTCTTATATCCCCACTTCTTAAAGAAAACCTTAATCCTACTTTTCACCCATTCCCACCATTTTAATACAGATTCAAAATCATTTTTCCTCTTTTTCCACCTATCATACTCATATTTGAAAGCATTCAAAACACATTCATCCTGCAATAAACTTATATTCAACTTCCAAAAACCTCGACCATGCAATAATTTTTCTTCACCCTCCACACAACATATAAGGCACATGTGATCAGAAAAGAAAACATCCTCCTGTACAAATTTTTTACAACTTAAATTTTTTGAAATAAAATCAATCCTAGATACTACAGGGAGTGCAGAATTATTAGGCAAGTTGTATTTTTGAGGATTAATTTTATTATTGAACAACAACCATGTTCTCAATGAACCCAAATAACTCATTAATATCAAAGCTGAATATTTTTGGAAGTAGTTTTTAGTTTGTTTTTAGTTTTAGCTATTTTAGGGGGATATCTGTGTGTGCAGGTGACTATTACTGTGCATAATTATTAGGCAACTTAACAAAAAACAAATATATACCCATTTCAATTATTTATTTTTACCAGTGAAACCAATATAACATCTCAACATTCACAAATATACATTTCTGACATTCAAAAACAAAACAAAAACAAATCAGTGACCAATATAGCCACCTTTCTTTGCAAGGACACTCAAAAGCCTGCCATCCATGGATTCTGTCAGTGTTTTGATCTGTTCACCATCAACATTGCGTGCAGCAGCAACCACAGCCTCCCAGACACTGTTCAGAGAGGTGTACTGTTTTCCCTCCTTGTAAATCTCACATTTGATGATGGACCACAGGTTCTCAATGGGGTTCAGATCAGGTGAACAAGGAGGCCATGTCATTAGATTTTCTTCTTTTATACCCTTTCTTGCCAGCCACGCTGTGGAGTACTTGGACACGTGTGATGGAGCATTTATCAGACTTATAAGTTGCCGGAAAAGGCTTACCCACCACCTCAGCAATATCCGTAAAGGATAAATCCGTAATTAAATGACATAATTTCTTCCCCGTAATATCCATTTTTTTCTCTTCAATCGTTCAAATAAAATCACCAAGCAACACTGTGGGCATTCTACCAACCAAAAAAACACACAACTTATCAAATAATTCCAACCGCTCCTCCTTATCAACTGGACAATACAATTCACAATTCTTATCTTCCAGTTCATATATTTCACAACAGCCATCACACATCTTCCCGCCTCTATCACTGTGTAACTTTCAAAATTAAATTTCCTATTTCCCAACAAGATCCCTACTCCATCATTTCTATTATGACAAGAGCCAGACCAGACTGATTCTCCATGCGGCCAGTCTTGCCCACTCAAGGCTTCTCAAATTCCACATTCCTTAGGCGAAATGATATCCGCATTGTGATTTTGCAGATAGTCAAAGACAGTCATCCACCTTTGGCTTAGATTTTAAAAGCCTAACATTCAGGGATAAGAACTTAAGTGCAATTTTGGAAGCCATATGTCAATTCTTTGCCTGACAAAATTGCCTATAGACCATAATTTTCTCAGCCGCTGTCCCAGGGAGACGGGAAGCTGGAGGTAAAGATTCGAGTCCCTGCTTCGCCTAAAAAAGGCGCATTGTCAGGTATCATAGACTGAGAATAACATTCTCTTACCGGACTCATACCCTTCTCACTTCCAGGAGACTCCACAACTCGGATCCTCTTCGGGGGGTGACTTGTCGTCTCTTCCGCCGATCTCGTCTCTGCAGTAGTAAAGTCTCCTTGTCCTCCGATCTCCTCCTGGGGTGGCAACTCTGCAGACCAATCCAACGGCGGCGTCTCAGGAAGGGACGAAGGTGCCTTATCCCTCCCTCACCCTCACCATGAAGTCCAGTCTGGACGTCCGAAAGTTGGGAAAGCAAATCCTCCAACAGAGAGACCTCCATCTCTCCTCCTCCTCCATCATCAGCCACCTGCACCACCTGTTCCTCTTCTTGACCCACATCCTCAATTGGCCCTGCAGACTCACCTCTCACCACCTCAGCATACTGGCGTCCGGCAGATCGAAGCCTACAGTTTTTGAAGGCATGACCTTCCTCACCACACACATTGCAAACAATGTTATTTGTGCATGCACCAGCCAAATGTCCCGTTTTGTTGCACTTAGTGCACCTCAAGATGGGATCAAAACAGTTCGCCTGGGTATGTCCATAGACTCTGCACCTCCTACAAAAACTGGGACATCCAGTAAAAAAAAGGAGACCAGAATCTCTCCCTATGGCGAATTTTTGTGGAGGATAGCACAGACCGCCTGGACCATTAGGATCAGAAGCAAAGCGGACGAAAAACTTATATTTTCCTGTCCACAAGGATTCAGAGTTCATAACCTTATGTGAAAACTGCACATAGTCACAATAATTCCTCAGGAAGGCTTCAATATGTTCTAGCTTTACATGTGGATTATACATTAAAACTACAAGATGTACATCCTGACTGTAAAGCAGCACAAAAGTAAGTCCCTGCAAAGCTGGATTATACTCTTCCTGTTTTAAGGACATATAAAAATTTTGACAGGCACTTATAGAGGTCAAAACAAGGGTGTATTTACTTCCTCTTGGGTCTTGCAGGCAAAGAGTATCCTCCAGGCTGAGCTGAAGAACCTTGAACAAGACTTCCTGTACCAGATGTCTGACGGTGAAGACGTCCCTCTTGCTTTCCTCGACTTCAATGTAGATCCCATTCTTGACCCGGGAATATCCGGTCCCAGCGAAACGTATTGTGACGCCCATGATGATCGCCTCCTCGTTGCTGTTGTCTTCCCCCTATAGCAGCAAGCAGCTTAAGCCACTAGGGCGATGCTGCAGGGCCGAGAGCATGACATAAGCACCCCTGGCTAGATCCAATGATCTTTGCCAAAAGGCCGAGAAGCTATAACCTGAAAGGGTTCGCAGTACAGGCCGATGGTCCCCAATGCAGAGCACTTCTGAAGGCAATAGACTTTCTCTCACAAACCATGGAAAACGTGCGTGCGTCCTACGCTCAGAAATCACCAGCATGCTCCTCTTCGTGTTCGCTATCTGCATAGCTCCGCCCACCCGCAACTTTTGGCCACGCCTTTTCTTCGCACGCAATTCCTGTTGCCAAAGCACGCCAAGCAGAAAACATGATATGAGGAGTGAATGGAGAAGTAGTAGTGAGAAAAAAAATGAAAAAAAGGGTATGCATTGTTGTTGATTGTGATGTCATGTTGAGTGTTCCGTCAGGGCCCTTGTGATGTCATCCACTGACCTGACCTTACTTGACCTCTGACCTGACAAGCCTCCTGTGACACGTGCAGTGTTCTGTCCATTGTCCAGACAAGGTAGGTCCAGCTGCTGCTGCAGATACATAGGAAGTGCTGGACTACTTTTTAGCCTCCAAGTAATCCAGTTCAAATGATAGATCCACAAGAGGGAGACACAGGCAAACTTTACTCATTTAATGAAGCAAGGAAAAATGGTTACATCCAGCCAACTTGCTACAAAAGGGTCAATTCCCAGGGACAACTCAGCATCGCAGGTGTGCACAACAGGCCCAAATCAAACCCAAGGTAATGTGCGTGGAGGTCCAAACACTTCATTCAGGTGATAAGTCAATTAACCCATCAGTCTTAATTGGATTTAGGGTGTGAGGAGACTGGCTGGCTGGGTTGCTTGGTGCTGGAACAAACCAACAGCTGATGCAATTAGGAGATTGACAGACTAGATGCAGGTATGCAGGGAGCAGCACTGCACAGCACTGACTGGGCAGACAGAGGAGAAGCTGAAGTGCAGACTCCACTTGCTTGCTGGAAGGATGCTTGCAATCAATTTCATTCTGTTTTTCATACTGGATTAGAAGGGGTGCACCGGTCCTGGAGGTACTGCAATACCAGGTCAATGCGTGGAGTGGACAGAGCAAACTCTTTTTCCATCTCCCTGTTCGAAAAATCCATTTAATATATGGTCCCCAGATAGGGGACGTATCAGATATTAAACTGATAAGAACAGATTTTTATATATTTTTTTAAACCACTCAGTGGTCAGTATCTAAAAGCTCTTAGCAATCTTATTCTTTCATAACGAGCTTATTTTGACCTCATCATCGTGGTATTCTCTTTTTTATTAATTTTTTTATCACAATTTAACAATAAACCTCCATTTTTTGTGCTTCCATATCCCTTCACTATCTAAACCACCACCGTACTTTTTCTCCCAACAATAAATAATATACAATCTTGATAATATTAATTTCATACATTCCTTCTCTGATACTAACTCTCTTTTGAACACCCACATATTCCTCACATCCCATAAACATTCCAAAACACAAACCATTATTAACCATAATACTCTCACATTCTGCTTCCCACTTGCCCCAAATCCAAACAAAACCACCTTCCAATCCATGTACTTAACCCCTGACAACTCCTTAATCAAACCTCCCATTCCTTTCCATACTTTCTGCGCATATTTACAGTTCCAAAACAAATGTCTCACACCCTCATTTGCACCACACCCCTCTCTCGGACAAATTTCTGTTTTATCTAAATCTCTTTTCTTTTGAATCTCTCTAACTGGCAAGATATTTTGCAAACCCATCCATATTATATCCTTTTGCCTATTTGACATCCCTTTAATTGATAGTTTTCTCCACACCTTCTCCACATCATCCCCACTCAAACCCAAAATATCACAAGCAATTTCCTCCTTATATATCACATTCATAACAATATTCTTATTTTTAAACCTATCCTTTTCCACACTTAACAAATCCTACTTCCTTATAAATTTCTCAATCACCATATACCATCCTGGACACTTGAACGCAACTGGTACTCTAGCATCTCTTACTCTCCACCTCAACCCATACATCATCCACCCTCTCATGTATCTCAACATATACGCACACTTATTTTCTTTCTCATTCAAAATCACAAAACTCTTAATATATGACACTCCTAAAAAAATCTCAAAATTCGGCAAACCAAGACCTCCTCTTTCTTTCGATTTATTCACATACTCCCTTTTCAATTTCTCCATCCTACTTCCCCACTTTAATCATTTTCATCACATTCGCAGGATATATCAAAAAACCAAACCATACCACTGGCAAAATAACTGTTTTTATAATCAGGACTTTCCCAGTCAAACTTAATTCTCTCAAACGCCAAAAATTTAACTTCCTTTCAGTCTTTTTCCCACATTCATTCCAACTTTCATCTCCTCTCAAGTTATCATTAAAAGAACACCCAACACTTTAATCGCCCCACTCTCATATTCCACATCCTCTAACCTTACTTGATCATCCCCAAAACATTTAAAAGCACACTTACTCCAATTCACTTTAAACCCAGATGCACCACAAAAGAAATCCAATAATAATAATAATCTACTTCTCCTCATTGCAGCCAAATTATCATTCACAATCACCACATCATCCATATACCCCAAAATATTTACATATTTCCCTCCACTCCCTGGAATCAACATTCCTCTCATTACCTTATCCTTCCTCACCAAACTCATCAAGGCCTCAATTGCACTTATAAATAATACAGGGGACATCGGACATCCCTGTCTTACACCCGACTGTACACTTATCCTTTTACTCAAATGCCCATTCACTAATATTTCACTATACACTCCATCATATAAGCTCCTCACACATTTCAGATATACTTCAGGATACCCCATTATTTCTAATATCTTAAACATATACTCATGCGACACACGATCAAACACTTTCTCAAAATCCACTGTTAATAACATACACTTCTGTCTCCTATTCTTACAATCCTCAATCACATCCCTTAAAGGAACCTGTCACCGGGATTTTGTGTATAGAGCTGAGGACATGGGTTGCTAGATGGCCACTAGCACATCCCCAGTACCCAGTCCCAATAGCTCTGTGTGCTTTTATTGTGTAAAAAAAACGATTTGATACATATGCAAATTAACCTGAGATGAGTCCTGTCCTTGACTCATCTCAGGGACAGGACTCATCTCAGGTTAATTTGCATATGTATCAAATCTTTTCTTTACCACAATAAAAGCACACAGAGCTATGGGGACTGGGTACTGGGGATGTGCTAGCGGCCATCTAGCAACCCATGTCCTCAGCTCTATACACAAAATCCCGGTGACAGGTTCCCTTTAACAAAATTAAATTATCTGACATACTTCTCCCTGGTATTGCACACACTTGATCCTCCCCAATCACCTTTCCAACATACTGATGCATACGATTTGCCAAACACTTACTAAATAACTTGTAATCTACATTCAACAACGTAATCGGCCTACAATTCTCCACTTTTTTCCTTTCTCCTTTCTTATAAATCAGCACTACCACTCCTTCCTTCAAAACACCATTCTGCCACATATACTTACAAACTTCAAACAAATCCTCTCCCATCCACTCCCAAGCTTATATATATAGCTCCACAGGAATTCCATCTTTCCCTGGCGTCTTATTCTTTTTTGTATCAAAAACACTTTTTTTCAACTCTTCCATCGTCAATTCAACACACAACTCCTCCCTATCTTCCTTTTCCAACTTACCTTCCAAACCTCTTACAACATCCTCCATTAAATTCTTATCCACCCATTTATTTGCATACGAACCTAAGTAACAAACTCTATTACTCTTATAACCTCATTCCCACTTACACACTGTCCTCTTCTATCTAAAATCTCATTCATATCCTCTTTTTTCCCACACACCTTTTTAAAGAAAAATCTCGTACACTTCTCATTCTCTTCTAACATCATAACCTTTGATCGAAATATAATTTCTTTGCCTTTCTTCTCCATAATTTGTTTCATTTCCTTTCTTGCCTTCATCATCAAATCTTCTACATTTACACCTAATACATTTAATTTCTTCAACCATTCTATCTTCATGTTCACTTCTTTTTATTCATTCCTCAAAATTCTTGCTTTCTTACAGCCCCATCTTCTAAAAAACATTTTTACTCTAAACTTCATCCAATCCCACCATTTTAACACATTCTCAAAATCCTTCTTTCTTTTTTTCCATTTCATGTATTCAAGCCTGAAAAGATCAATTATTCTCTCATCATCCATCAAACTAACATTTAATTTCCAATACCCTCTCCCATACACACTTCCCACCTCCCCTTCCACACAACACCTTAACGCCATATGGTCAGAAAACACAACATCCTCTTGCCAATATTTAACACAATTAATACTTTTAGATAGGAAAATATAATCTATTCTTGATCTTATACTCCCTCTCTCCGACTTAAATGTGCACGGTGGTGGTTTCCCCATCCTGAGTTCAGAAGTATCTATGAGAGAAAAATCACTAATTAATTTATGCAACATTTTACCAGACACATCTGTTTTCTCACCCTCTAATGCACAATTAAAGTCCCCTAATAATATAGTTTCCATTCTTCCTACCAAAAACACATTCAATTTCTCCAACAACCTGTTGACGCATACACATTTACTACCCTAAATTTCAATTTTTTGTATTTTATTACAGCCACCACACATCTCCCAGCCTCCACCACTGTATATGAATCAACACTCATACTCTTATTATTTAACAAAATTCCTACCCCCGAATTCCTATTTTCACAAGACCCTGACCATACTGATTCTCCATGCTCCCATTCATCCTTGCTTACAGCTTCAGCTATCCCACATTCTTGCAAACATATGACATCTACTACTTGATTTTTAAAAAAATCAAAAATTGCCGCCCTTCTCGCCCTAGACTTCATCATGCGCACATTCACGGATAGGACATTACAGAGAGTTTTGTCCCCCATGTTTGGATTTTTTTCAACACATAGTTCTCAATTCCCCACATTTTCCTCAACCTTCTTCTCCTTGAAGGGAGTAGCCGCAAGTGAAGTCCCCAGCCACGGCTTCGTCTAAAAAAGACATGTCATTTGCCATATCATGGCTTGGGAAGACCCTTTCCTCTCTGGGACTTGCACCTTCACTTAGTGGGGACAACAACCTTGGTCTTTTAGCAGACAAATTTAAGGCAAGGTCATCAGCATATTCTGCTGTTCTGGTGGATACACCTGGATCCTCCTCCTCATTTCTCACTTGTCCGTCCTCCCACGGCATTATTGGAGTCTTCACTTGGAAAGTCTCCAGTTCTCCTTCGCCCTGCAGACCCCTGACCTCATCAGATGGCAATGGAAAGTCAGCCAAACCTAGGGAGATGTCCATTTCTCCTCCAATTCCTCCTTCCTCCTCCACAAGACCTACATCATTTCCAGGATCACTGGTTCCAGCAGCATCTTCTTTCGGAACCTATCAGGGACCGGAGGCCATGTTTTGGCTTTTGGTTTGGGTCTAGCATTCAGGGTGCAGTCTCTGAAGATGTGCCCTTCCTGGCCACAAACATTACAGACAGGAGGATTCGTACAGGACTTAGTAAGATGTCCCTCTTTATGACAGTTAGAGCATCTTAATGCCGGCTCCTTACACTCTATCCCTATCTCTCCCGATCGCAAAATTCATTGGAGGGTAACGTAAGCCACCTGGGCAAGACACGTCAGCTTTAAATCTGACAAAAAACTTGTACTTCCCAGTCTAAATACCTTCTGAGTTCAAAACTTTATGCAAAAACAGCAATATTCTCTAAGGGTATATACGGGTTGTGCATGAAAACCACCAACGGTATATCGTCATTGTACAACAAGACAAAAGTAACACCATCCAGAATCGGGTCATTTTCATAACCCTTTAAGAAAGTCAGTAAGTTATGGCAAGCAGGTGAATTAGTCAATACAAGAGTAAAACTTCATTTTTTTGGATCTTGTAAGCATAAGATCTCCTCCGTTCTGATATGCAAGAACTTAAACAATACCTCATGCACCAGGAACTCCAAGGTAAACTTCTCCCTCTTGTTTTCTGCAATATTGAACCTGAACCCGTTCTTGACCCGGTAATCTCCGGTCCCTGCCGAGCGAATGGTGACGCCCATCCTGCTGTCGTCTGTCGTCCGCCGTCCGTTGATCGCCTCCTCAAGCCTCAGCCTTGGCTGCGTCCGGACAAGCCATGATCTCGCTAATACTGTACAATCAATAAAAACATTCCCTTTAAATAAAATCGCTACTCCCGCAGACCTAGATTAGTTAGAACCAGACCATACTGACGGCCCCTGCTTCCAGTCTCTCTTATATTTGTTATATTCTTGCCTGTGGGGAATGCAGCATTCTTGCAAGAAAAAAACTGTTGCAGTTAAAACCGATAAATAATTAAAAAGCGCTAGTCTTCTAGATCGGGAATGTACGCTGCGGGTATTAAAAGAAATGCCATTTAAAAAAGCCATGGTAGGAGTTTAAAAAGATGTGTTTTCTTACCTAAGGCACAACTTCGGACATCAGTCGGCTAAGCCAGAAATATCGCTCACATCGCCTTCTCCTCCAGCCAACCAGGAGCCTACTGATTCCATCGTTCCAGGAGAGGAGCTTCCGCAACTCAGCTGACCCCCTCTTCGTAACGTACTCTGCATGGTACCGGACCCCACTGTCTGCTGGGTATTGCATCGGGACTCAGAGCCGCGACCCCACTCCCCTCCTTTTTTGAGGCAGGGGTTCCATCTAAGGCTGTTTCAGGGACAGCCCTCTGCTCCGCTGCGGTTCTGACTTCCCCCCCCTCCCCATTGGGCTGGGGAGGGAGACTCAGACGGCGGCCTAAAGGTTGGGCTGCTGGTCCCCCAACAGACACTCTCCTTCGGCCTCCCTTCACCGCTTCAGCGTACCCTCTTTGTTTTTTTTGGGGCCGCAGCTCCTCCCGGATCCTCTGCAGAGCTTACTTGCTGTCCAGGGACCGAGTGCGGGCCAGGCGGATCAGCATCATCTGAATGACCCCCGGGACCCATTTCTGGGGGGGGTCCATCCGTCTGCTGATCACTGGACTTCCGCTTGGTTTTTTTCCTTTGTTCTCTTGGTTCAACTGGATTGGGGGGTCTGCTGGTTATATCCATCTCTTCTGTGACCTCAGTCTGCTCCTCTCCTTGTGGCTCGGCTGGTGGCTTCTCCTTCTCTTCTGGCCGCCTCTGATGTCCTGGCTGCACCTCAGCTCTTTCTCTAAAAGGACAGGAACGCATTAGGTGACCAAATCTAAGACAAGCATGACATCTTTTCTCTTTTATACATTCACTGACATCATGCTCTTTGCTTTCACAATTCCTACATGTACTTTCGCAATTTTCTACTGAATGCCCATAATTTTTACATCTTCTACAGTATGACGGCATTTTGGCAAAGAATAAGTCTCCCACTATGTCCCCTAGTTTAAAACGGGCCAGGGGGAAGTATGAATCCCCCTGGAAAGTCTGGATCGCGGTGACAGATAACTTTGTACAGCCATTTAGAGGTCCAAATCCCAGCACTGTTAAAAATTTTGGTTACAGATAAAATTTTACTAAACTATTGGATTAAAAAGGCGGTGATAAGTTTTTCGTTAGTAAAAGGGTTATACATTTTAATGACCACAGTTTTAGACTCATCCACCTCATGTTCATATATCTTTAAGCCCTCTACTCTTTTATCTTTTTTAACACTTGGGATTCTAGCTACAAAAATTGCATTTGTCATAAAAGTAACATTGTATATTCTACGCCTAGGATAGTCCTGTATCACTAGAATCTCCTGCTTTTGTATACCGAAGGCCCCCATTAAAACTTTACTTATCAGATATTCTAAGTTGTACTTTTCTTTCTTTTCTTCGGTTACAAAAAGGCGCACTGTATCTTTTATACGGGCGTAGTCTGGGATTTGGTTCTCCTCTTGTTGCCTGGGAATATTCTCTCTTAGATCTTCCGTTCCTCTTCTGGTCTTTTCTTTATCGGCTCTTCTTCTATCTCCATCCTCCTTCCGTGATAATTTCTTGTTTCCTCCGCTCTTTTCGGGTCGTCCTCCTTTTCCGATCAGGGTAAAGTCTTCTCCATCTCCTTCTCCTCCTCCTTGAGCTCCTTCTCCACAAAATTCTTCTCCTCCTCCTCCTCCTCGACCTCGTCCTCCTCCTCCTCCTGGGTCGTCAGCCATAGTTCGAAAAATGGCGCCTTTTAATATCTCTGCAAAACGCAAGGATACAAATGCTCCTCCAGTTGTCCGTAGACTCCTGGAGGTAACAGGGATCGCAACTCGACGCTCCCGGGACTAAGCCTCCCTCCAATAGCAGCAGGGGGGTGAAGTCCAGGCTATAAACCTAAACGATCCCCCCAGGCCGAGAGAGAGGGTACCCGGGACCTACCTTCCGACGTCAGACCAAGTGCAGCACACAAGATATATATATATATTTTTTTTAAACCGCTCAGGGTTAAATATCAGCAATACAGTATGCAAGATCAAAGTAGCTTCATACTCTTCCCTGCTGTTATCAAACTCATCATCGCAGTTATTCTTTATTTTTAAAAATGAGTATTAAATCAAAACCTCACCAGAAAACACCATTTTAATTGCTTCCAAATACCCTCTGCATCCATACCCTTTTTCTGGCACTCCCATAAATAAATCACGTAAAGCCTGGACAACACAATCTTCACACATTCACAAACCGATACCTCTTCCCTTTTGAAAACAATCAAATTATGAACGTCCCATAAACTCTCCATTACACATAACATAATAAACCACAACATTCTTGTTTTCAATTTCCCACCATCTCCCATTCCGAACAAAGCACACCTTAAATTCATTTGTGCAACCCCAGTCAATTCATTTGTCAAACCTCCAAGTTTCTCCCATACCTCTTGTGCATAGCCACATTTCCACATCAAATGCATAATAGATTCACACTCACCACACCCTTCTCGTGGACATACATCCGATCTAACTAAATCTCTTTTTTTTTGTACCTCACGCAACGGTAAAATATTGTGAAAACACATCCACGCAATATCTTTCTGTCGATTTGTTATACCCTTTATAGCAAATTTCTTCCACACACTTTCAGCTTCAATCAAACTTAAACTTAAAATATCACACACTATCTCCTTCTGCCTAATTTTCTTCATCACCAACATCCTATTTTTAAAATCATTCATACCAAATGATAACAAGTCATTCTCCTTAAAAAACTTCTCTATCATAACATACCATACCGGACACCTAAAAGCAACGGGTACTCTAGCATCACGCACACACCATCTTAGACCATCAAACATCCAACCTGCCATGTACCGTACCATACAAGCACTTTTCCTTTCCTTACCTAGCAAAACAACTACTAACTTAATGTAACTTACCCCTAAAAAAAGATAAAGATTAACAAGCCCCAATCCACCATTCTCAACCAGCTTATACACATACTCTCTCTTCAATCTTTCCATCCGGGTCCCCCATAAAAAAGTTAAAATCATTTTTTCTATTTTTTTCACATTTTTAACACATACCGGATAAACAGAAAAAACAAACAGAATATTTGGCAGTATCACTGCCTTAATAATTAACACTTTACCTCCCAGAGAGAGATTACGCAACCTCCAAAAATTCTACACTGCTCAAAAAAATAAGGGAACACTTAAACAACACAATGTAACTCCAAGTCAATCACACTTCTGTGAAATCAAACTGTCCACTTAGGAAGTAACACTGAGTGACAATCAATTTCACATGCTGTTGTGCAAATGGGATAGACATCAGGTGGAAATTATAGGCAATTAGCAAGACACCCCCAATAAAGGAGTGGTTCTGCAGGTGGTGACTACAGACCACTTCTCAGTTCCTATGCTTCCTGGCTGATGTTTTGGTCACTTTTGAATGCTGGCGGTGCTTTCACTCTAGTGGTAACATGAGACGGAGTCTACAACCGACACAAGTGGCTCAGGTAGTGCAGCTTATCCAGGATGGCACATCAATGCGAGCTGTGGCAAGAAGGTTTGCTGTGTCTGTCAGCGTAGTGTCCAGAGCATGGAGGCGCTACCAGGAGACAGGCCAGTACATCAGGAGACGTGGAGGAGGCCGTAGGAGGGCAACAACCCAGCAGCAGGACCGCTACCTCCGCCTTTGTGCAAGGAGGAACAGGAGGAGCACTGCCAGAGCCCTGCAAAATTACCTCCAGCAGGCCACAAATGTGCATGTGTCTGCTCAAACGGTCAGAAACAGACTCCATGAGGGTGATATGAGGGCCTGACGTCCACAGGTGGGAGTTGTGCTTACAGCCCAACCCCATGCAGGACGTTTGGCATTTTCCAGAGAACACCAATATTGGCAAATTCGCCACTGGCGCCCTGTGCTCTTCACAGATGAAAGCAGGTTCACACTGAGCACATGTGACAGACGTGACAGAGTCTGGAGACGCCGTGGAGAACGTTCTGCTGCCTGCAACATCCTCCAGCATGACCGGTTTGGCATTGGGTCAGTAATGTTGTGGTGTGGCATTTCTTTGGAGGGCCGCACAGCCCTCCATGTGCTCGCCAGAGGTAGCCTGACTGCCATTAGGTACCGAGATGAGATCCTCAGACCCCTTGTGAGACCATATGCTGGTGCGGTTGGCCCTGGGTTCCTCCTAATGCAAGACAATGCTAGACCTCATGTGGCTGGAGTGTGTCAGCAGTTCCTGCAAGACGAAGGCATTGATGCTATGGACTGGCCCGCTCGTTCCCCAGACCTGAATCCAATTGAGCACATCTGGGACATCATGTCTCGCTCTATCCACCAACGTCACGTTGCACCACAGACTGTCCAGGAGTTGGCAGATGCTTTAGTCCAGGTCTGGGAAGAGATCCCTCAGGAGACCGTCCGCCACCTCATCAGGAGCATGCACAGGCGTTGTAGGGAGGTCATACAGGCACATGGAGGCCACACACACTACTGAGCCTCATTTTGACTTGTTTTAAGGACATTACATCAAAGTTGGATCAGCCTGTAGTGTGTTTTTCCACTTTAATTTTGAGTGTGACTCCAAATCCAGACCTCCATGGGTTGAAAAATTTGATTTCCATTTTTTTTATTTTTGTGTGATTTTGATGTCAGCACATTCAACTATGTAAAGAACAAAGTATTTCAGAAGAATATTTAATTAATTCAGATCTAGGATGTGTTATTTTTGTGTTCCCTTTATTTTTTTGAGCAGTGTATGTTACATGGCACCTAAAATCCATGTCTGCCAATTCAGGCCTACAAAAATCCATATTTTGCAGTTTGCCTTTTGGGCGCCCATACAGCAGGCTACAAGCACATATGAGGTTTTGCCACGATGAGGAAAACACATACTGTGGTCCTTTAACTCCTGTTACTCTTTGCGAAAGTGAAAAATTGGGCTCTGATAGTAATTTTTCATTTTCAAAGCCGTGTGCTTTTAAATCCTTTGACAAGTGTCTTTGCTTTGTGAAATACTCATTTAGTCAAAGGTGACTTTTCCACCCCTTAAGATGTTCGTACAGGGGTGCACTTTCCAACATGGGGTTATTTCTTGAAGATTTCTATTTCTGGGGAACTCAGGAATTTTTTTTACATGCGACATGGCACCTAAAATCCATGTCTGCCAATTCAGACCTATAAAATCCATATTGTGCAGTTTGCCTTTTGGGTGCCCATACAGCAGGCTACAAGCACATATCGGGTTTTGCCATCATGGGGAGAAAACAGGCAACATATACTGGGGCTCTGGTAATAATTTTTCATTTTCACAACCGTGTGCTTTTAAGGCTACTTTCACAATAGCGTCATGAACTCCATTGAAAGTCAATTGAGAACGGATCAGTTTTCTATTGTGACAGATTGTGGCAGTCTTGTTCCGCATCCCAGGATGGAAAGCAAACTACAACATGTTGCGGTTTTCTCTCCGGTATGGGAACGCAACTTAACGGAACGGAATGCATTTTAAAGTATTCTGTTCTGTTCAGTTCAGTTTTGTCCCCATTGACAATGAATGGGGACAAAACTGAAGTGTTTTTTTTTCAGGTATTGAGCCCCTATGACGGATCTCAATACCGGAAAACTAAAACACTAGTGTGAAAGTAGCCTAAATCTTTTGACAAGTGTTTCTGCCTTTAGTGAAACATCTGTTTGGTCAAAGGTGCCCTTTCCATCCCTTAAAATGTTCGTACAGGGGTGCACATTTCAAAATGGGGTCATTTCTATTGGTTTTCAGTTTTTGAACACCTCAGGAACTTTTTACATGCGACATGGCACCTAAAATCCATGCCTGCCAATTCAGACCTATAAAATCCATATTTTGCTGTTTGCCTTTTGGGTGCCCATACAGCAGGCTACAAGCACATATCAGGTTTTACCATCATGGGGAGAAAATGGGCAACACATAATGAGGTTCATTTACTCCTGTTACCCTTTGTGAAAGTGAAAAATTAGGGTCTGGTTGGAATTTTTCATTTTTAAAGCCATATGCTTTTAAATCCTTTGACAAGTGTTTCTGCCTTTTGTGAAACACCTGTTTGGTAAAAAATGCACTTTCGAAAATGGGGTCATTTCTTGGTGTTTTCTATTTCTGGGGACCATAGGAATTCCGGATCACAAAAATCCATATTTTTTTTTCCATTTACGTTCCATTTTTTGCATTCCGTATACGGTCCATATACGGAACCATTCATTTCAATGGGTCCGCAAAAAAAAACAATGTACTCCGTATGCATTCCGTTTCCGTATTTCTGTTTTTCCGTTCCGTTCAAAGATACAACATGTCCTATTATTGCCTGCAAATCAGGTTCCTTGGCTCCATTCAAGTCGATGCGGCTATAAAAAAAACTGAACGGATACGGAATGCATCCGTATGTCTTCCTTATCCGTTCCGTTTTTGCAGAACCATCTATTGAAAATGTTATGCCCAACACAATTTTTCTATGTAATTACTGTGTACTGTATATGCCATGCTTTTCTTTCTGTTTGCGATCCGCAATAAACAGAAACCAAACAGAAAAACAGCGAAAAAAGAGAAATGGAGCTCAAAGTACCAATGAATAAATATTTTATTGAGTTATATCAAAACATGATTAAAAATACATGCAGATAATTCCATGGACAAGGTGGATGGGAGCAGGGAGAGGGAGAGAAAAGGCGCCACCCTGGGAGGACACACAGGTCACAAAATCAGTAATACATATAATATGCAGGTCATAGGAAAGTACTTGGTACAATGACAAGCCCATAAACCAGATATATCCAAAGAATGTAAGATGAAAAAAAGGTCAGCTGCGGACCAACCACGGCAATAATACATAGTATGCTGAAGCAGGAAGCTGTAGAGTAAAGAATGGTGGATAAACAACAACTAGAATAAAAGACCAGGTGTGGAGTTCCAACACCGACGTCAAAAAGCCGTGGAGGTAAATGCTGCGACCTAAGCTCACCTGAATGGACCGTGGGTGTAATACAACCCAGGATGGTGCTACCCCAACGCCTTGTCATCACAAAAAGTGTAATAGCAAGCGATCAAAAAGTCACACGCACCCCAAAATAGTGCCAATAAAACAGTCATCTCATCCCGCAAAAATCATACCCTACCCAAGGTAATCGCCCAAAAACTGAAAAAACTATGGCTCTCAGACTATGGAAACACTAAATCATGATTTTTTTGTTTCAAAAAATAAATCATTGTGTAAAACTTACATAAATAATAAAGTATACATATTAGGTATCGCCACATCCGTGATAACGTGGTCTATAAAAATATCACATGATCTAACCTGTCAGATGAATGTTGTAAATAACAGAAAATAAAAACTGTGCCAAAACAGCTATTTCTTGTTACCTTGCCTCACAAAAAGTGTAATATAGAGCAACCAAAAATCATATGTACCCTAAACTAGTACCAACAATACTGCCACCCTATCCCGTAGTATCTAAAATGGGGTCTTTTTTTGGAGTTTCTACTCTAGGAGCGCATGAGGGGGGCTTCAAATGGGACATGGTGTCAAAAAGAACAGTCCAGCAAAATCTGCCTTCCAAAAACCGTATGGCGTTCCTTTCCTTCTGCGCCCTGCCGTGTGCCCGTACAGCAATTTACGACCACATATGGCGTGTTTCTGTAAACTACAGAATCAGGGCCATAAATATTGAGTTTTGTTTGGCTGTTAACCCTTGCTTTGTAACTGGAAAACAATTATTAAAATGGAAAATCTGCCAAAAAAGTGAAATTTTGAAATTGTATCTCTATTTTCCATTAATTATTGTGGAACACCTAAAGGGTTATTAAAGTTTGTAAAATCAGTTTTGAATACTTTGAGGGGTGTAGTTTATAGAATGGGGTCATTTTTGGGTGGTTTCTATTATGTAAGCCTCGCAAAGTGACTTCAGACCTGAACTGGTCCCTAAAAATAGAGTTTTTGAAAATGTCTGAAAAATTTCAAGATTTGCATCTAAACTTCTAAGCCTTGTAACATCCCCAAAAAATAAATAAAATATCATTCCCAAAATGATCCAAACATGAAGTAGACATATGGGGTATGTAAAGTAATAACTATTTTTGGATGTATTATAGAAGTAGATAAATTACAATTTTTTTACACATTTTTGGTAAATTTGGTATCTTTTTATAAATAAAAAAGATTTTTTTTTTTACTTCATTTTACCACTGTCATGAAGTACAATATGTGACGAAGAAACTATCTCAGAATGGCCTGGATAAGTCAGAGCGTTTTAAAGTTATCAGCACTTAAAGTGAAACTGGTCAGATTTGCAAAAAATGGGCAAGTCCTTAAGGTGAAATAGGGCTGAGTCCTTAACCGCCTCCGGACCGCCTAACGCAGGATCGCGTTCCGGAGGCGGCAGCCCTGCGCACAGTCACGCATATATGCGTCATCTCGCGAGACGCAAGATTTCCTGTGAACGCGCGCACACAGGCACGCTCGTTCACAGGAACGGAAGGTAAGCGAGTGGATCTCCAGCCTGCCAGCGGTGATCGTTCGCTGGCAGGCTGGAGATGTGATTTTTTTAACCCCTAACAGGTATATTAGACGCTGTTTTGATAACAGCGTCTAATATACCTGCTACCTGGTCTTCTGGTGGTCCTTTTTGTTTGGATCGACCACCAGAGGACACAGGTTAGCTCAGTAAAGTAGCACCAAACACCACTACACTACACTACACCCCCCCTGTCACTTATTAACCCCTTATGAACCACTGATCACCCCTGATCACCCCATATAGACTCCCTGATCACCTTCCTGTCATTGATCACCCCCCTGTGAGGCTCCATTCAGAGGTCCGTATCATTTTTACGGATCCACTGATACATGGATCGGATCCGCAAAACACGTACGGACGTCTGAATGGAGCCTTACAGTGGGGTGATCAATGACGGGGTGATGTGATCACCCCATATAGACTCCCTGATCACCCCCCCTGTCATTGATCACTCCCCTGTAAGGCTCCATTCAGACGTCCGTATGTTTTTTACAGATCCACGGATACATGGATCGGATCCGCAAAACACATACAGACGTCTGAATGGAGCCTTACAGGGGGGTGATCACCCCATATAGACTCCCTGATCACCCCCCTGTCATTGATCACCCCCCTGGAAGGCTGCATTCAGATGTCCGTATGTTTTTTACGGATCCACGGATACATGGATCGGATCCGCAAAACACATACGGACATCTGAATGGAGCCTTATAGGGGGGTGATGAATGACAGGGGGGTGATCACCCCATATAGACTCCCTGATCACCCCCCCTGTCATTTTTCACCCCATTGTCATTGATCACCCGCCTGTAAGGCTCCATTCAGACATTTTTTTGGCCCAAGTTAGCGGAAATTCTTTTTTTTTTTCTTACAAAGTCTCATATTCCACTAACTTGTGTCAAAAAATAAAATCTCACATGAACTCACCATACCCCTCACGGAATCCAAATGCGTAACATATTTTTGACATTTATATTCCAGACTTCTTCTCACGCTTTAGGGCCCCTAGAATGCCAGGGCAGTATAAATACCCCACATGTGACCCCATTTCGGAAAGAAGACACCCCAAGGTATTCCGTGAGGGGCATATTGAGTCCATGAAAGATTGAAATTTTTGTCCAGATTTTGATTTCAAACTACTTCTCACGCATTCAGGCCCCTAAAATGCCAGGGCAGTATAACTACCCCACAAGTGACACCATTTTGGAAAGAAGATACCCTAAGGTATTTCGTGATGGGCATAGTGAGTTCATGGAAGTTTTTATTTTTTGTCACAGGCTAGTGGAATATGAGACTTTGTAAGAAAAAAATATATATATCATCAGTTTCCGCTAACTTGTGACAAAAAAATAAAAAGTTCTATGAACTCACTATGCCCATCAGCGAATACCTTAGGGTGTCTACTTTCCGAAATGGGGTAATTTGTTGGGTGTTTGTACTGTCTGGGCATTGTAGAACCTCAGGAAACATGACAGGTGCTCAGAAAGTTAGAGCTGCTTCAAAAAGCAGAAATTCACATTTTTGTACCATAGTTTGTAAACGTTATAACTTTTACCCAAACCATTTTTTTTTACCCAAACATTTTTTTTTTATCAAAGACATGTAGAACAATAAATTTTAACGAAAAATTTATATATGGATGTCGTTTTTTTTGCAAAATTTTACAACTGAAAGTGAAAAATGTCATTTATTTGCAAAAAAATCGTTAAATTTCGATTAATAACAAAAAATGTCAGCAGCAATGAAATACCACCAAATGAAAGCTCTATTAGTGAGAAGAAAAGGAGGTAAAATTCATTTGGGTGGTAAGTTGCATGACCGAGCAATAAACGGTCAAAGTAGTGTAGGTCAGAAGTGTAAAAAGTGGCCTGGCAATTAAGGGTGTTTAAGCTAGGGGGGCTGAGGTGGTTAAGGACTTAAAAATGCGTGTTTTCTTCAAAATTTAAAATTTTCTTCTAAAGTTCTAAGTCCTCTAAAAAAAAAAACACATTTAAAAAATAATGTCAACATAAATTAGACATATGGAAAATGTAAAGTAATTACTATTTTATTTGGTATTACTATCTGTCTTAGCCTCATGCACACAGCCATTGCCCGACTGTGGCCATATTGTGGCCAGCATACAGCTGGTTCACAATACAAGGGCACCGGTTGTGTGCACCTCGCACCCCGGATGTGGACCCATTCACTTGAATGCTTTTACTTATCCAGGCTATTCTGACATCGTTTTCTTGTCACATATTGTACTGCATGACAGTGGTAAAATTGAGTCAAAATATAAAAAATTTATTTATAGAAAAATACCACATTTACAAAAAAAATTGAAAAATGTGAAAATTTTCAAATTTCAATTTCTCTACTTTTATAATAGATAGTAATACCTCAAAAATAGTTATTACTTCACATTTACCACATGTATTCTTCATGTTTGGATCATTTTGAAAATGACATTTAATTTTTTTGGGACGTTAGAAGGCTTAAAAGTTGAGAAGCAAATCTTACATTTTTTAAGACAATTTCCAAAACGAAATTGTCTTAAAATTCTTTCAAGACCAGCTTAGTTATAAAGTCACTTTCTGGGGCTTACATATTAGAAACCACCCATAAATCCTCCTATTTTAGAAGTTACATCCCTCAAGCTATTCAAAACTGACTATACAAACGTTGTTAACCCTTTGGGTGCCCCACGAGAATTAAAGGAAAATTGGAATGAAATTTCAAAATTTCACTTTTTTTTGCATATTTTAAATTGTAATCAATTTTTGCTGCAACACATCAAGGGTTAACAGCCACACAAAACTCTAAATCTATTACCGTGAATCTGGAGTTTACAGAAGCATTCCATGTATGCTCAAAAACTGATGTATGGAGGAGCACCATATGGCTTTTGGAGAGCGGAATTAGCTAGATTGGTAATTGGGAGCTATGTTGCATATGAAAACACCCTGAGGTAGCCCTACAGTGGAAACCCCCAAAAACTGAATCCATTCCGGAAACTACACCCCTCAAGAAATTATAACCGAAAAGCTTCTCAAAAGAAATGAGAAAACCATGTGTGAGCAAAACTCAAAATGGATCCGATAAACAACAACACACATATACATAAATAACAAAATTTTATTAATTCATCACAAAAAAGGACAAAAACCGTAGACATGAACTAGATATATAAATAGATAGCAGCAATAAAGTGGCGAGACTGCAAGTCAGCGCCCCACCAAGGTAACAATGCAGATGTATCCCCCAAGCGCACATCACTCACTAGCCTGTGCCAACCACATGGTTAAAGCGAGAATCTTGTTCTCATACACCGGCCAGGTAAAAACGTGGGCTCAAAATAACAATATAAATATAGCCATGTTAGCTGTAATAGGAATATGAAAAATATGCAGTGTGTGGAAATTACCCACACAACAGCACCATAGCGTGCAAAAGTGCATCAAACATATAACACTGAAATGCCAGCATGGAAAATACATATAATATCAGGTGAAGGGGAACCAACCTTGAGACCCTGGTTAGCGCACCCCTGACGCGCGTTTCGCTCAGCTTCTTCAAGAATACGCTCAAATAATGATGTATGGGCGCATAGGAGACTTCAGAGTGGAAGGAGTACCATATGGCTTTTGGAGAGCGGATTTAGCTGAAATGGTAATTGGGAACTATGTCACATATGAAGATAACCTGAGGTGGCCCTACAGTGGAAACCCTAAAAAATGACCCGATTTTGGAAACTACACCCCTCAAGGAATATTTAAAAGTTTGTAGTGAGCACTTTGACCCATCAGGTGTATCACAGAATTAGGAAACGATTAGGTGTGAAAATGAAAAATTTAAGTGCTTTACACCAACATTTTTCACTTTCACAAGGGGTAACAGGACAAAATGCATCCCACATTTAGTTCCCCATTTCCCCCCGAATACGCCAACACCCCATATGTGCTCAAAAAATGATGTATGGGTGCATGGCAGGGTTCAAAAGGGAAGTAGCGCCATAGGGCTTATGGAGGACAGATTTTGCAGGATTGGCTTTTGGGAGCTATGTTGCATATGAAGACACCCTGAGGTACCCCTAGAGTGTAAACCCCCAAAAAGTGAATCCATTCCGGAAACTACACCCCTCAAGAAATGTTTCAAGGTGTGTATTGAGCACTTTGACCCATCAGGCGTTTCACATAATTAGGAAACACTTGGCTGTGAAAAGAAAAAAAGAAAATGTTTCCATAAAATGTTGCTTTACACCCACATTTTTCACTTTCACCCGGGATAAGAGGACAAAATGCACCCCATATTTTGTTTCCCATTTCCCCCCGAATACGCTCAAATAATGATGTATGGGCGCATAGCAGGCTTCAGAGTGGAAGGAGTACCATATGGCTTTTGGAGAGCGGATTTAGCTGAAATGGTAATTGGGAACTACAGGGAGTGCAGAATTATTAGGCAAATGAGTATTTTGACCACATCATCCTCTTTATGCATGTTGTCTTACTCCAAGCTGTATAGGCTCGAAAGCCTACTACCAATTAAGCATATTAGGTGATGTGCATCTCTGTAATGAGAAGGGGTGTGGTCTAATGACATCAACACCCTATATCAGGTGTGCCTAATTATTAGGCAACTTTCTTTCCTTTGGCAAAATGGGTCAAAAGAAGGACTTGACAGGCTCAGAAAAGTCAAAAATAGTGAGATATCTTGCAGAGGGATGCAGCACTCTTAAAATTGCAAAGCTTCTGAAGCGTGATCATCGAACAATCAAGCGTTTCATTCAAAATAGTCAACAGGGTCGCAAGAAGCGTGTGGAAAAACCAAGATGCAAAATAACTGCCCATGAACTGAGAAAAGTTAAGCATGCAGCTGCCAAGATGCCACTTGCCACCAGTTTGGCCATATTTCAGAGCTGCAACATCACTGGAGTGCCCAAAAGCACAAGGTGTGCAATACTCAGAGACATGGCCAAGGTAAGAAAGGCTGAAAGACGACCACCACTTAACAAGACACACAAGCTGAAACGTCAAGACTGGGCCAAGAAATATCTCAAGACTGATTTTTCTAAGGTTTTATGGACTGATGAAATGAGAGTGAGTCTTGATGGGCCAGATGGATGGGCCCGTGGCTGGATTGGTAAAGGGCAGAGAGCTCCAGTCCGACTCAGACGCCAGCAAGGTGGAGGTGGAGTACTGGTTTGGGCTGGTATCATCAAAGATGAGCTTGTGGGGCCTTTTCGGGTTGAGGATGGAGTCAAGCTCAACTCCCAGTCCTACTGCCAGTTTCTGGAAGACACCTTCTTCAAGCAGTGGTACAGGAAGAAGTCTGCATCCTTCAAGAAAAACATGATTGTCCAGTTGATAAGGAGGAGCGGTTGGAATTATTTGATAAGTTGTGTGTTTTTTTGGTTGGTAGAATGCCCACAGTGTTGCTTGGTGATTTTATTTGAACGATTGAAGGGAAAAAAATGGATATTACGGGGAAGAAATTATGTCATTTAATTACGGATTTATCCTTTACGGATATTGCTGAGGTGGTGGGTAAGCCTTTTCCGGCAACTTATAAGTCTGATAAATGCTCCATCACACGTGTCCAAGTACTCCACAGCGTGGCTGGCAAGAAAGGGTATAAAAGAAGAAAATCTAATGACATGGCCTCCTTGTTCACCTGATCTGAACCCCATTGAGAACCTGTGGTCCATCATCAAATGTGAGATTTACAAGGAGGGAAAACAGTACACCTCTCTGAACAGTGTCTGGGAGGCTGTGGTTGCTGCTGCACGCAATGTTGATGGTGAACAGATCAAAACACTGACAGAATCCATGGATGGCAGGCTTTTGAGTGTCCTTGCAAAGAAAGGTGGCTATATTGGTCACTGATTTGTTTTTGTTTTGTTTTTGAATGTCAGAAATGTATATTTGTGAATGTTGAGATGTTATATTGGTTTCACTGGTAAAAATAAATAATTGAAATGGGTATATATTTGTTTTTTGTTAAGTTGCCTAATAATTATGCACAGTAATAGTCACCTGCACACACAGATATCCCCCTAAAATAGCTAAAACTAAAAACAAACTAAAAACTACTTCCAAAAATATTCAGCTTTGATATTAATGAGTTTTTTGGGTTCATTGAGAACATGGTTGTTGTTCAATAATAAAATTAATCCTAAAAAATACAACTTGCCTAATAATTCTGCACTCCCTGTATGTCACATATGAAGATACCCTACAGTGGAAACCCTAAAAAAGGACCCGATTTTGGAAACTGCACCCCTCAAGGAATATTTAAAAGTGTGTAGTGAGCCCTTTGACCCATCAGGTGTATCACAGAATTAGGAAACGATTAGGTGTGAAAATGAAAAATTTAAGTGCTTTACACCAACATTTTTCACTTTCACAAGGGGTAACAGGACAAAATGCATCCCACATTTAGTTCCCCATTTCCCCCCGAATACGCCAACACCCCATATGTGCTCAAAAAATGATGTATGGGTGCATGGCAGGGTTCAAAAGGGAAGTAGCGCCATAGGGCTTATGGAGGACAGATTTTGCAGGACTGACTTTTGGGAGCAATGTTGCATATGAAGACACCCTGAGGTACCCCTAGAGTGTAAACCCCCTAAAAGTGACCCCATTCCGGAAACTACACCCCTTAAGGAATATCCCAAGGTGTGTAGTGAGCATTTTGACCCATCAGGCATTTCAGAGAATCAGGAAACATTTGGCTGTGAAAAAGAAAAATTTTAAATTTTTCCAGCAAAAAAGTTGCTTTACACCCACATTTTTCACTTTTTTAAGGGGTAATAGGACAAAATGCACCCCACATTTTGTTCTCCATTTCCCCCCGAATACGGCAACACCCAATATGTGCTAAAAAAAATATGTATTGGGGGCGCACAGCAGGGCTCTAAAGTCAAACAGCAAAATGTGGATTTTGCTGACCAGAATTGGCAGACAATGATTTTAGGTGCCATGTCGCATTTAAAAGATTCCTGAGGTCCCCAGAAATTAAACAACCCCAATAAGTGACCCCATTTTGTAAAAATTACCCCCCTATGAACATTTTAAGTGGTGGAAAGGGTACTTGTCAGCAAACAGGTGTCTCACAGAAGCCAGAAACACTTGTTAAATGATTTCAAAGCACACATTTGTGAAAATGAAAAATTACCAGCAGACCCCAATTTTTTTCCACAAGGGTTTAAAGGAGAAAATTCACCCCAGTATATGTTCCCCAATTTCTCCCCATTCAGGGCACACCCAATATGTGTTTGTAGTCTGCTGTATTGGCGCATAGCAGGGCTCTAGATGAAAAGTGCAAAATATGGTTCTTGCTTGCTTGAATTGGCAGACATGGATTTTAGGTGCCATGTCGCATAAAAAAATTCCTGAGGTCCCCAGAAATTGAAGACCCCAAAAAGTTCCTCTGTGGCCTTTTTTAGGAAAGTTTGTATGTGGCCTGCAGATTGACATGGCACATACGCATTGCACATTTCCATCTGTACGATGTGTATGGCCAGATTATTGTATCATGCTTTCGTTTTTGGTGTGGCATGGTAGGGCTTCAGAAGTTGATCTGAAAGATCCACCCCTCCCATGTGCCTGTTGTAGTCCAGTATACAAACTGCTTTGGGGGTAGTGGTTGTGGTACCTCGTACAGGAGCAGGGGAGCTGACGTTATTGTGAATGGTGGTCAGTACAAGGACGTCCCTCTTGTCCTTGTACTTAACCTCCAGCATGTTCTCATGGAGGAGAGCCCTACTTTCACCCTTTCTCAGTGGTTGCCCTACCAGGGATCTACCAGGCCTCTCGCCACAGTACCTCTGGCAGTTAGAGACATCAATAGGGGTATGCTGGTATAATAGTTATACACATAGAGGTGGTAACCCTTATCCAGCAGTGGGTTCAGTAAGTCTTACACGATCTTCCCACTAACTTCTAGGATGGGGGGGTCATTCTGGGGGTTCTATCCGGGAATCTTTCCCTTAGTAAATTCGGAACTTGTGGGAGTACGCGGAGCTACTCTCACAAAGTTTGTATATTTTTATGCCATACCTTGCACGTTTGTTAGGCAGGTACTGGCAGAAGGGGTAACAGGACAAAATGCACCCCACATTTTGTTCCCCATTTTCTCCCCATTCAGGAAACACCCCATATGTGCTTGCAGCCTGCTGTATTAGCGCACAGCAGGGCTCTAGAGGCAAAGTGCAAAATATGTTTTTTGCCGGCTTGAATTGGCAAAATTCCTGAGATCTCCAGAAATCAAAAACCTCAAAAAGTGACCCCATTTTGGAAAGAGCACCCCTGTACAAACATTTTAAGTGGTGAAAGGGTACTTTTCAGCAAACAGTTGTCTCACAGAAGGCAGAAACACTTGTTAAAAGATATAAAAGCACATATTTTTGAAAAAATGAAGGACACATGACGTATCGGTACGGCATGTTGTTCTGGTATTTAAGGACACATGACGTACCGGTACATCATATACAGTTCCGAACTCCGCCGCCCGGCGGGCGGTGATCGGAACCCGGTGCCTGCTCAAATCATTGAGCAGGCACCTTGGCTAAATGCGCCGGGGGGTCCTGTGACCCCCCCATGTCGGCGATCGCAGCAAACCGCAGGTCAATTCAGACCTGCGGTTTGCTGCGGTTTCGGAAGTTTCTGATATCCGCGGTCTGTGACAGCGGGGATCAGAAACTTCAAATAAGCTTTATTTTAATGTTTAACCCCCCCCCCTGCTGCCCTCTTTGTTATCTCCTGGCGGGCGCAGTGTGGGGAATGCGGTGGTGCGGGCGGTGCTTGGGGGGGCAGGCAGGCATGCGATCATCTCTCAGGATAGCCGAGCGGTTTGCAGATTGTCAGTACATTGCTGAAACTCTGCTTGAAATGCCTGACATCTGTGCTGGCACAGATGCCATGCGTTTAACCCCTTCCATGCCACGGTCCGTAGGGACCGCTGTATGGAAAAGGTTAAGAGGGAGGGAGCTCCCTCCCTCTCCCATCGGAGGCTGCTGTGCCTTTTTAGCCCCCGATGGGAGAGGGAGGGGGCCCCCCTCCCTCCCCATCACCCACTGCTCTGCTGTGGCAGCGAGTGATGGTTACCATGGCAACCGGACGTCTTCACAAGCTGTCCATGTTATTGATCAGACATCTGCTAAAGGCAGAAGTCTAATCAGACTTTGTAAAGTGAAAGTACAGTACAGCACACTATATAGTGTACTGTACTGTATTATACAGTCATCAGACCCACTGAATCTTCAAGAACCAAGTGGGTCTGGGTCAAAAAAATGTAAATAAAAAAAAGAAAAAATCTAAAAACATATTTATCACTGATTAAAAATGAAAAATTAAAATTCCCTACACATGTTTGATATCACCACGTCCGTAACGACCTGATCTATAAAACGGTCATGTTACTTTACCCGCACGGTGAATGCCATAAAAAAAAAATATACACTGCTCAAAAAAATAAAGGGAACACTTAAACAACACAATGTAACTCCAAGTCAATCACACTTCTGTGAAATCAAACTGTCCACTTAGGAAGCAACACTGAGTGACAATCAATTTCACATGCTGTTGTGCAAATGGGATAGACAACAGGTGGAAATTATAGGCAATTAGCAAGACACCCCTAATAAAGGAGTGGTTCTGCAGGTGGTGACTACAGACCACTTCTCAGTTCCTATGCTTCCTGGCTGATGTTTTGGTCACTTTTGAATGCTGGCGGTGCTTTCACTCTAGTGGTAGCATGAGACGGAGTCTACAACCCACACAAGTGGCTCAGGTAGTGCAGCTTATCCAGGATGGCACATCAATGCGAGCTGTGGCAAGAAGGTTTGCTGTGTCTGTCAGCGTAGTGTCCAGAGCATGGAGGCGCTACCAGGAGACAGGCCAGTACATCAGGAGACGTGGAGGAGGCCGTAGGAGGGCAACAACCCAGCAGCAGGACCGCTACTTCCGCCTTTGTGCAAGGAGGAACAGGAGGAGCACTGCCAGAGTCCTGCAAAATGACCTCCAGCAGGCCACAAATGTGCATGTGTCTGCTCAAACTGTCAGAAACAGAATCCATGAGGGTGATATGAGGGCCCAACGTCCACAGGTGGGGGTTGTGCTTACAGCCCAACACCGTGCAGGACATTTGGCATTTGCCAGAGAACACCAAGATTGGCAAATTCGCCACTGGCGCCCTGTGCTCTTCATATATGAAAGCAGGTTCACACTGAGCACATGTGACAGACGTGACAGAGTCTGGAGACGCCGTGGAGAACGTTCTGCTGCCTGCAACATCCTCCAGCATGACCGGTTTGGCATTGGGTCAGTAATGGTGTGGGGTGGCATTTCTTTGGAGGGCCGCACAGCCCTCCATGTGCTCGCCAGAGGTAGCCTGACTGCCATTAGGTACCGAGATGAGATCCTCAGACCCCTTGTGAGACCATATGCTGGTGTGGTTGGCCCTGGGTTCCTCCTAATGCAAGACAATGCTAGACCTCATGTGGCTGGAGTGTGTCAGCAGTTCCTGCAAGACGAAGGCATTGATGCTATGGACTGGCCCGCCCGTTCCCCAGACCTAAATCCAATTGAGCACATCTGGGACATCATGTCTCGCTCTATCCACCAACGTCACGTTGCACCACAGACTGTGCAGGAGTTGGCAGATGCTTTAGTCTAGGTCTGGGAGGAGATCCCTCAGGAGACCGTCCGCCACCTCATCAGGAGCATGCACAGGCGTTGTATGGAGGTCATACAGGCACGTGGAGGCCACACACACTACTGAGCCTCATTTTGACTTGTTTTAATGACATTACATCAAAGTTGGATCAGCCTGTAGTGTGTTTTTCGACTTTAATTTTGAGTGTGACTCCAAATCCAGACCTCCATGGGTTGAAAAATTTGATTTCCATTTTTTAATTTTTGTGTGATTTTGTTGTCAGCACATTTAACTATGTAAAGAACAAAGTATTTCAGAAGAATATTTAATTAATTCAGATCTAGGATGTGTTATTTTTGTGTTCCCTTTATTTTTTTGAGCAGTGTATATGATTAATTGAAATTTTGCCTACCTTACTTCCAAAAAAAAGGTAATAAAAGTGATCAAAAAAGTCGTATGTACGCCAAAATAATACCAATAAAACCGTCACCTCATCCCGCAAAAAATTAGACCCTACCTAAGATAATCGCCCAAAAAACTGAAAAAAGTATGCCTCTCAGAGTATGGAGACACTAAAACATGATTTTTTAGTTTTTGTTTCAAAAATTAAATAATTGTGTAAAGTATACATATTAGGTATCGCCACTTCTGTAATAACCTGCTCCATAAAAATATCACATGACCTAACCCTTCAGGTGAAAACCGTAAAAAAAACTAAAAAAAACGGTGTAAAAAAAGCTATTTTTTTTGTCACCTTACATCACAAAAAGTCATATGCACCCCAAAATAGTGCCAATCAAACCGTCATCTCATCCCACAAAAATCATACCCTACCCAAGATATTTGCCCAAAAACTGAAAAAACTATGGCTTTCAGACTATGGAGACACTAAAACATGATTTTCTTTGTTTCAAAAATGAAATCATTGTGTAAAACTTACATAAATAAACAAATAGTATACATATTAGGTATTGCTGCGTCCGTGACAACCTGCTCTATAAAAATATTACATGATCTAACCTGTCAGATGAATGTTGTAAATAACAAAAAAAAACGGTGTCAAAAAAGCTATTTCTTGTTATCTTGCCTCACAAAAAGTGTAATATAGAGCAACCAAAAATCATATGTACCCTAAACTAGTACCAGCAATACTGCCACCCTATCCCGTAGTTTCTAAAATGGGGTCACTTTTTTGGAGTTTCTACTCTAGGGGGTGCATCAGGGGGGATTCAAATGGGACATGGTGTCAAAAAACCAGTCCAGCAAAATTTGGCTTCCAAAACCGTATGGCATTCCTTTCCTTCTGCACCCTGCTATGTGCCCGTACAGCGGTTTACGACCACATATGGGGTGTTTCTGTAAGTGCGTAGGTGAGATATTATAACAATTCTGTACATCATAGAGAAGACAACATGGAGTCACATTTGCCTTCAATCCCCTCTTTAGAACCAAATTTCTTAGATAATATGGTTCTTACCCTTGCCCTTTTCCCTGTATACTGCCAGATATTTTCTATATCCTTCATGTGATTTGTCTTCAGGATTAGGCAGCAGAGTCTCATAAAATGACATATTTGATACTCCTTTCATTATCAGTTTCCGTACACATGGTAAAATACATGTTGGAACTATTGCTATTACTATAATAATTATCAGGATAATGATTCCCAACTGTACAAGTGCCTGTTTCCAGGTAGTGAACCAGCCAAAATACTGATCCCAAGGGTTATTGATAGCTGAGTTTCTTTTGAGCTTGATTGATAAATCCTCGAGTTTCTTTATTGCCAGTGTGACCTTACCATTAGGGCCGGTGTTGTTGGGTATGAGGGTCCATCAATACCTTACAGACACCACCTCTTTCTGCAAGTATCATATTGAGTACCATGCGGTTTTGAAATGTCATAATGGAATCTGCCTGTAACTGTTCTGCTACACCCTGTAACGCATCCCTGGTGTAGTTTACAAACCTTTGTTTATTATAGTAAATATAGTTGATCCAGTCTACATTTTTGTTGATTGTTATGTGGGGAATTATGGATTCAAATCCTGCTGCCACCTGACCTCTGGCCTTGAATTCATCAGGGACCCCTCTTGGGACCCTGATTGCATCAATATACACGTGTGGGTCGAAGCTACCTTTTGGGAGGGCACGACAGTTGCGTATATGTGTGTTGGAGTCTTTTTTCATTTTCAGTGAAGATGTGTATGTTCATGATGGCTTTAGCAAGGGCACTTTAACCTTTCCAGGAACCCTCTAGTCTAGATCTTATCTTTCCATCCCACAGATCCAATATACATCTCCAATCGAGTATACTTGATTCTGTGTGAGGGAGGTATCTGTTTCAGTGTAAGTTGCACAGTATCCTTCAGTGAAATTACCCAGGGATCTTCCTTGATCTCCCCCTCTGTGGCAAGTATAGTTACCAGGATAGATATGGAAAGGAAAAAAAAGGAAAAAAAGCCAGCAGCACTCCGGTAAATTGAAGAAAACGTGTGGTTTATTGACCCAAAAATGAAGCGACGTTTCAACAGCTCATTGCTGTCTTTATCAAGCCTACTGCACATGTGCTACAAGCATGTGATATATAGGGACATTGATCAACAAAAGATTAACATCAATTGAGAATAGATAAGCAAAAAACATGAATATAGTGATGCCTATGAATATACAAATACATGTGGAAAACCGCCACAATTTAACAAATATAATGCATATAAAAACATAGCTATAGAATACAGCATTCTTGTATTACATAAAAAAGATCCTAATGAGTGCAGGTGAACACAATATCTAAGTGAAATTAAAAGAACTCACTGTCAGCTGTGTGACTGTATGCAATTTGCATCACATGTTCAGCGGCGTTCCCATTCACCTACCGCGCATGCGCGGGAGGAACAAATATCGCGATCCTGCCGGCGTCCAGACACTGAATGGAATCCACAACAAAGATGGTCGGAACAGCCTCACACGTAATGTGCGCATGTCCAGACCGCAATAGAGGCTGCAAATCAGTCGATACATACTCATAGTTATGTGCATAGATGCCAGAAAGATATAAGGAGCAGGATACTTATAGAAACAAATATCAAAAGGTCAATATGCTAATGAATAGGGTCTAGGACACTGCCAAACCGCAACCAACGTAATTTTGCATAAATGGTCGCATAATTCAGCGCCTTATCAACCCACTGAGGCAGGCTATAAGGAGGATATGTAATCGGTGAGAAAGGATGTCACCCAACAATGACGGATCATGTTAATGATCAGTCAGTGTTAGGGATGGGGGAGAGATTGGCGTCGCCAGGACAACCCCTCGAACCACCTTCAATCCCCCATATTGATGCAACACAGCCTCACCCAAACATTAAATTCTCCAAGCCAAAATTAGAATACTAATTATGAAATAAATTGAAATAAATTATCATATATCCTTAAAAAGGTACTGGAGTACTGGAGAAATTGTACCAGAAGGTAGTGATTCCACCTTTCTGCGTTATAGCAACTTCAGCTTTGTTATCCTCCGGCAGAGTCATTAGGATCGTCAGTAATCCCACAGTCCAAGTGGACGATCTGTGCCATCTTCCAGAATTGAGGGAGTGCATCCTGGTGGAGGTCAGAGCTGTCTGCTCCCGTTAGTACCTCACTTTGTCTTTTTTCGAGGTCAGAGCTGTCTGCTCCCGTTAGTACCTCACTTTGTCCATTTTCGAGGTCAGAGCTGTCTGCTCCCGTTAGTACCTTACTTTGTCCTTTTTCGAGGTCAGGACTGTCTGTCCCCGTTATTACCTCCTTTTGTGGTGCCTCCTTTAGAAGTTTCACTCTGGTGGCGTGGATCCAAGTAGGTGCTTCTTCTGTAAGTACAGCTGTGCGGGTCGCGGCTACCACTGTAGTCGGTGGTCCATAGGTGAAGTCTCCTGCGATTTTAACTTTCTTTAATTTCTTTACCAGCACGATATCTCCCACTTGGAATGGGTGAGTTGGTTCCTGTGGAAGACAAGGAGACTTACAAGCAACTTTTTTTCCTCAATTTCACTTAGGACTTTAATCAATCTGGTTACATTGGTGTTTAGGTTGTTCCTCAAACATGTGATACATCTTCGGCCTTCCCACATAATCTGACACTAACTGTTTAATGCCTGTAATATAAAAGTTATGTGCTAGCAGCATGTGTGTTGTTTGAATGCTGTTGTGTCCTACTCAAATGTGCAATGAACAGAGAGGAGCTGTGCTGTGGTATGCATGTTTCCCCTCTTTGCAGATTAATCCTGTCCTAGGATTCTTCTGCAAGATTGGATAACACCAATAGGCCATTTCATCGTCAGTAGCTGAGGACTGGAGATCCACAAGCATCTGAGTTAACTCAAGTGAAGGAGGTACTAATTTCACCATTTGCAATGTGGCCGGGGCCATCAGTGCAGCCTTCTTGGCCTCCGCGTCTGCCAGGGAATTGCCTTGGGACACATGATCTTTACCACCAGTATGCGCCCTGCAGTGGACAATTACAATCTGTCAGGGAAATCTTATGGCTTCTAAAAGTTTTATGACAAGTTGTGAATGTGAGACGTGCTTACCATCAGCTGCAATGAATCGTCTCCTTTGACAAATGACCCCGTGGTCCCAGACCACTCCATGTGTGTACCTGCTGTCAGTGTAAATGGTGACTGGCTTGCCTTCATGTAGTATGCATGCTCTCGTGAGTGCAATTAATTCTGCTACTTGTGCAGATTGGTATGTGATGGGTCTGGCTTCCAGGACAACATTGGGTAGCATAACAATAGCATATCCTGCATGATAAGTGTTGTCATTTGGTCTGCTGCAGGATCCATCAACAAAAACATCAGGAGCCCCTTCTACTGGTACAGATTGTAAATCAGAGCGGGGTGATGTCTCATGTTGTATGGCGTGTATACAATCATGTGCCTCTGTCAAGTGATCCTCAGGTCATTTAAGTCCTAATAGGGCATTCAATATAGGTGCTGGTCCTGAGGTGTGTGTTGCGTATTTGATTTGGAGGGAGGGATTGCTGAGGAGTAGAATCTCACATCCAGACAGTCTCTGTGCGGACATGTGCTGTGTGTGTATGCCTTTGAGAAGGCCTACTACATCATGTGTGGTGTACAGGATAGTCGCATGTCCCATTGTGAGTGGCGTTGCAAGCTCAGCAATCATAGCACAGGCTGCAAGAGATCTCAGACAGGCCGGCCTTCCTTGGACAGATGCCAGAACCACCTTTGAGAAAAAGGCACAAGGACGTAACTTGCCTCCGTGATACTATGTCAGCACACCCGCCATGGTTTTACAATTTTGTCGAGCATATACGTGGAATGTGAGTTTGTAGTCAGGGAGGCCGAAACCTGGACTTGTCATTAAAAGAACATTTCAAATAATCAAATACATTAAACATTTCCTCAGACCACCTGATGAGATCTGGCATGTCTGCCAGAGTGGCTTGTCTCATTACATTGTCATAGTAGGAGCAATCAGGAATCCATTGTCTGCAGTAGTTTATCACACCAAGGAAAGATAACATTTCTTTCTTGGTGTACGGGGTGACCAGGCCCGCTACCAGACTGGACTCTTTCTGTGCTGATGCTCCTTTCTCCCTTTGTGAGAACAAAACCCAAGTATTCAACTTGCTTTTTACTCCATTGCATTTTCTTGCGTGACACCTTGTGTCCACATTCAGACAACCATTTCAACAAAGATAAACCATCTGTTACATTGGCCTCCTCTGACATACTACACAATAACAAATAATCCACGTATTGCAAGAGCACAGAACCCTGGGGGGCGTGCCAGTGTTTTAAACTGGCTTGGGGGACAATGCTGTACACTACAGGTGAATCAGCATATCCCTGGTGCATCCTGCACCAGGTGAGTTGACGACCCTCAAAGGAAAAAGCAAAATTAGTCTGGTCCACTTATCAACCGGAATAGAGAAGAAAGCATTTTTCAACTCTATCACGCTGAAACGGACAGCTTCTGCAGTAGATGGCTGAGAGCAACTGAGAAATGTCTCGGCTGTTTACTCACGGTTTTTCTAAACGTTTGCAACTATGTTTGGGGGTCTGTATCTTCCTGATCTCAAAGCATCCCGCTGCCTCCTTCTCATATAAATGTTTCTCAAAGTCTTGTATTTTGTCTGAGGTCCATGAGAAAATGTGCTGCTTTACAATCAACATGAGATTAGGAAGGAGAATTCGGCTGTTAGTTTTTTTGCAGCCTTCAGTCTCTGGTTGGGAGGGGGAAATTCACACTTAGATTTTCCTTCACCCACAGTAAAAAAATGCATCAAATGACAGAGTGATAATATTACAGGGAGATATGTTCTTACACTTACCACCAGAACAATAGCTCTCACACAAACAGATTAATCTTAAGACTCTATGTATCTTATACTCTAAATATAGGTATGCGTCAAACCAAGGTAGGTCAGTCTCCCGGAGACTGTTCTCTTACATGTACTTCTGGTACAAAAAAAATATCTCTGTCGACAGTTAGATAAAGTAAATAGATTCTCCCGGAGAATCTATGGTGTGTCCCTGACACACAACAACTTACGGAATGGATCATGTGATCCTATGATGTGTCCCTGACACAAAACAAATCTCCCGGAGATTTTTTTCCGTGCGTGGCACTCCAAGTGCCGGCCTTATTCATGAAGGTACTCCAAGTACTCATTATAAACTCCCGGAGTTTATTTTTAAGGCTTAACAATGTATCCCGCATACATAATAAAAACTCACGGGTAGAGATGTGGCCAGTGCCCTCGTACCCGGCAGTGGACAAAAGGGATGTCTCTCTTACCGGACACGAAGATGGCCTTCTCTATCCCGGAACGGAGCCCCCAACTGAAAGGATTTGGGCCTTTCTGGACCTCTACGACCACCTTGGTTTGATGTCACTGACGTCAGGAGAGATGTTTCTCAGTTGGCAATAACAGACACGCACACAGGCAATCACTGAGAAACACTCTGATTTTATTATGCTATTGCTTGGCCTCATATAGGCAACAGAAAAGTTTGCACAACAACAGCGTTAAACCAATCATAAAATGATAAACATTGACGCCCATACAGATACAATTGGAACATCCCTTTTATGGGTATGTAATACGTCACATATAAGAACGTACGTTGTTGTGCCGAATGACCCTGAGTGAATTAGAACATTTGTTCTAATTCTGGGAGATTCCCAGAATCTGTCCTGAGACAGATAAGTGAACCTAACTCACAGGGGGGAGGATGTGAAGTGCGTAGGTGAGATATTATAACAATTATGTACATCATAGAGAAGACAACATGGAGTCACATTTGCCTTCAGTTTCTATTATGTAAGCCTCACAAAGTGACTTCAGACCTGAACTGGTCCCTACAAAGTGGGTTTTTGAAAATTTCAGAAAAATTTCAAGATTTTCTTCTAAACTTCTAAGCCTTGTAACATCCCCAAAAAATAAAATATCATTCCCAAATTGATCCAAACATGAAGTAGACATATGGGGAATGTAAAGTAATAACTATTTTTGTAGGTATTACTATGTATTATAGAAGTAGAGAAATTGAAGATATTTTTTACTTCATTTTACCAGTGTCATGAAGTACAATATGTGACGAAAAAACAATCTCAGAATGGCCTGGATAAGTCAAAGTGTTTTAAAGCTATCACCACTTAAAGTGACAATGGTCAGATTTGCAAAAAATGGCCTGGTCCTTAAGGTGAAATATGGCTGTGTCCTTAAGGGGTTAAGGGAGAAAATGTACCCCAGTATGTGATCCCAATTATCTCCCCATTCAGGAAACACCACTTATGTGCTTGTACTCTGCTGTATGGGCGCACAGCAGGCAAACAGCAAAATCTGGATTTTAGCTGAAAGGTCTGAATTGGCAGACATGGCTTTAAGGTGCCATGTCACATTTAAATAAAATTCTGAGGTCCCCAGAAAATAAAGACCCCAAGATGTGACCCCATTTTGGAAATAGCACCCCCGTATGAACATTTTAAGTGGTAGAAAGGGTACTTTTTAGAAAACAGGAGTCTCACAGAAGGCAGAAATACTTGTTAAAGGATTTCAAAGCACACATTTGTGAAAAAATAGAATTACTAGCAGACCCCGATTTTTTTTTTTCCACAAGGGGTTAAAGGAGAAAATGCACCAGTATGTGTTCCCCATTTTCTCCCCATTCAAGAAACACCTCATATGTGCTTAGAGCCTGCTGTATTTGCACATAGCAGGCAAACAGGAAAATATGGATTTTGCTGACAGGCCTGAATTGGCAGACATGGATTTTAGGTGCCATGTCGCATTTAAAAAATTCCTGAGGTCCCCAGAAATTAAAAACCCGAAGTAGTGACTCTATTTTGGAAAGAGCACCCCTGTACGAACATTTTAAGGGGTGGAAAGAGTACTTTTGACCTAACAGGTGTTTTACAGAAATGAATATGTAGTGGTTGGTGAAAAGTGGATCTGTGAGCTAAACGGACTAAATCAAAGATATAAGGTGATAAAACTACAGGGTACATCAGGGATGAAATTAAATTAATACTCCATGGATGAGTGGTAGATTTTAAAACACTCCTGCATGCACAGGCCAGATTTTCCAGGGCAGGTTTCCCAGTGATATATGGTGTCTTTCCTTATCCCCCTTTTGTAACACACCCTGCATCCTTTTTAGGTCCTTCCCTTCCTTGCTTTCTGGGGGACTTGACCTGGAAAATGTTGCCCTGGTACAACAAGGGCACCATGACTTCCTGAAGTACTGGGACCCTCCCTGGCCTGGATTTGAAAAATTTGGGCCTTGATAACCATCTCTTGGAACTGAAGGAAAGTTCCTCTGTGGCCTGCAGATTGAAATAGCACGTACGCATAGCACATTGCAATCTGTACAATGTGTACGGCAAGCTTTTTGTACCACACTTTCGTTTTTGGTGTGGCATGGTAGGGCTTCAGAAGTTGATCTGAAAGATCCACCTCTCCCATGTGCCTGTTGTAGTCCAGGATACAAACTGCTTTGGGGGTAGTGGTTGTGGTACCTCATACAGGAGCAGGGGGGCTAGCATTAGTGTGAAGTGGTCAGTACAAGGATGTCCCTCTTGTCCTTGTACTTAACCACCAGCATGTTCTCATGGAGGAGACCCCTACTTTCACCCTTTCTCAGTGGTTGCCCAACCAGGGATCTACCAGGCCTCTCAGATTTTTGCGTACCGTGCCGCAAGCCACAGTACCCCTGGCAGTTAGATACATGAATAGGGGTATGCATAGAGGTATGCTGGTTTAATAGTTATCCACATAGAGGTGGTAACCCTTATCCAGCAGTGGGTGCAGTAAGTCCCACATGATCTTCCCACTAACTCCTAGGATGGGAGGGGGTCATTCGGGGGTACTATCTGGGAATCTTTCCCTTCGAAATTTGGAACTTGTGGGTGTACCCGGAGCTACTCTCACAAAGTTTGTATGTTTTTATGCCATACCTTGCCCGTTTGTTAGGCAGGTACTGGCGGAATCTAATCCTCCCTTTGAAGAGTAATAGGGATTCATCTACACTGACATTTTTATCTGGGTTGTACACTTCAGCAAACTTGGCGTGAAAGTGGTCAATGACAGACCTAACTTTGAACAGACGGTCCAATGTTGGGTTCTCTGGGGGTGAGCACTGTGCATTCTCGATGTAGTGTAGAAATTTCCTAATTGACTCAAATAGCCTCCTGGTCATGGTCTTACTATAAATTGTACTATAAATTGGAGTCTGGTAGAAAATGTCTAACGTTAGTTTTTTTTGACAACGCCCATATGCAGCACGAGTCCCCAAAACTTCATCATCGCTGCTGCATTTACTGAGGTCCAACCTAGGGGTCTAGCATATGGCAAAGTAGGGTCCTGATCAATAAATTGTTGGGCGCATAAATTGGTTTGGGCCCCCATTAAATTTACAAAATCTTCAGAGAATAAGATTTTGAAAAAATCTAGTTTAGTGCAGCCCGCACTATCTATCTGTATTCCGGATCTGCCCTCAAAATCCAGAATTTGGGGCTGATAATCATTAGGGGGTGGCTTCCATAAGGGTTCACTCTGGGGGGCTGCCTCCACCGCTACCCTGGGGCGCCTTCTAGAGGGTCCCTCATCAGCGAATGATGATAATGATGAGGAGGTAGCGGAAAGTGGCATCCTCTTCTCCCTCACTGGCAGACTCAGAATCGGAGGCGAGCATGGCGTATGCCTCTTCAGCTGAGTATACTCATTGTTCCAGCCAATCGCAGCACTGGCAGCGGACCCAAAACACTGGTGTGCTCTGCCTTACATTGGAGGTGACCGGTGCTACCCCGGGCAGTTATTTATTTTATTTTTATTTTAATTCATTTCCCTATCCACATTTGTTTGCAGGGGATTTACCTACATGTTGCTGCCTTTTGCAGCCCTCTAGCTCTTTCCTGGGCAGTTTTACAGCCTTTTTAGTGCCGAAAAGTTCGGGTCCCCATTGACTTCAATGGGGTTCGGGTTCGGGACAAAGTTCGGGTCGGGTTCGGATCCCGAACCCGAACATTTCCGGGAATTTCGGCCGAACTTCTCGAACCCGAACATCCAGGTGTTCGCTCAACTCTACATATAATGTAATGGGAAGCTGGCAGCAAATTCCCAATGGGGAGGTATTGGGAAAAAAACTGAATTCTGCCATAGTTTTATGGGTTTTGTTTTGACAATATTCCCTTTATGATAAAACTGACCCGGTATCTTCATTCTCTGGGTCTTGTGTTTTAATAGTTAAAAAATAAATTTAAAAGTTTGGCCTTTTCATCACCATATTCTGACCCCCATAACCTTTTTATATTTATGTCTAAGGAGCTGTGTGAGTGCTCATTTTTGCAGGACAACCTGTTGCTTTCATTTTGGGGTGTGCTCAATCACTTTTTATTAAATTTATTAGGGAGGGGAAGCAATAAAGAGACAGCGAATCGGCTATTTGGCTATTTTGGGATGTGGCGATGCCTATGATGTTTATTTATTTATTTTTATTATTGGGAAATGGGGCGAATAGAATTTTTATTAATTTTTATATTAATAAAAAACGTTTTTCCTTTTTTTAACACTTTTTAAAAGTTACTCTAGGGAACTTTATCAAGCGATGATAAGGTCGCTTCTCGCACAGACTCCAATGTATTAGCATTATAGTCTATGTGAAATTTGCTTGTACATAGCCTGCACATAGCTATGGCTGCCTCGGATCACTCAAAGGGACCAAGGCTCCCTGATCACAGCATGGGGAGAGCTGTTCCATACCCAGGAGTGCAGCACTCTTGGGTTTTCAGACGGGGTTAAATGTCTGTGATCGGTATTATCACCGATTGTAGACATTAGTCTCCTCTATGAAACAGCATAAACCTAGTGGCTATGGTGCTTGCTCCGATCCTAAGGGCTTATTCACGCGACCATATGGCTGCTGTGCCTGTGTTGTGGACCGCAAATAGCGGTCCGCAGTAAACGGGCATCAGCCTTGTGAATCCATATTGCGGTGCGGACCCACCAATCTGCAAAATACTGCAAAAGCTAGGACATGCCCTATCTTTCGCCGTATCTTGCGGATCACGAACCCATTCAAGTCAATGAATCAGTGGAACGGAGCGCACATGGGTAGTGCCCGTATATTGTGAACCGGCTGTTTGTGGTCTGCAATATAGGCACAAAGCCCTTTACGTCCATGTGTATGAGCCCTTATAGCGTGGACATCTGCTGTATATGTATGACTGATGTCCTCAAAGGGTAATATTCTCCAAAGACTTCCATGAAACACCTGGAGGTACTGTTTTTTTGCTAAAAAAATTCACCATTAGGCTTCATGCACAGGCAGTTGTGCGGACGTTCCATGCATTGGGGACAGCAATTTGCGACTAACGTGCGGCAGCCGGGATATATCGAGATCCATTTCAACTTGAATGGGTCAGTGATCCGTCCGCACAGTAAAAAAATAGAACATGTTCTATTTTTTTTGCGGTGCGGAGGCACGGACAAAAACACCACAGAAGCACTCTGTGCGACAATATTTTGTTGCACTGGCCTTTTTGCGTGATGTTCGCCACTTGGAAGCAAACATGGTGGGTTCCGGCAAATTTTCTATTTCCAGTTATAGGGCTGAAAAGTTGCGCAACATTTTTTGTAATGATAGTCAATGGTGTCGCACTGTGACATGCGACATGCTGTGACTGCGACATTCGCCAAAAATGTGTGGATTTTCAACAAGAAGTCTTACAACACATGTTGCTGTGTAGCTGCACACTATTTTGTCACACAACCTGCTGTCGTGCGACACATGTCACCGTGTAGCCCTAGAGTTAAGGCTACATTCACACGACTGTGGTGTTTTGCAGATCTGCAAATATTGGATCCGTAAAACACGGATACCAGCCCATGTGCATTCCACATGCCGCCGCTATCATAGAAAAGGCCATGGTGTGCTGTCCGCATCTTTTGTGGCCCAATTATATTGAATGGGTCTCCGACCGTTCCGTAAAATTGCAGAACGGATTCGGACTCATTCTTGCAGTCGTGTGAATGAAGCCTAAATAGGTGCAAATACTGCTCCAGTCAGGGGCTAAAGTAGTTTTCCCTCCATGGGCCTACATTGTAATGATGTGCACGCCTCGTCATAAATCAGGGGAAACAAATAAGGAAATCGCTGAAGATTTTGTTGCAGAAACTTCTGTAACTGAATATTAGTTCCATTCATTGGACTGGATCTTGCAGAAATCCATGTGCTTTCTACCAAAACATCCCCATTCAGGTGAATGAAAGCTGCAGTGTGTGAAGCGCCATCACTTTCCTGGAGCGTCTCTCCATGGGTTAATATGAGGAGTGGACATAGAGCCTGGTCGGGGGGTGTCCTGAGATCCATCCACCTTCCTGATTGGTCCCTCACAATTGGGTGACACCCGCAGGGAGGAGCTGACCTGTTAAGAAGCCTGGGTGTGGGCAGGTGGCTGTAACCATGTGTTAGTGCTGGGGGCTCCATCTTGTGAGCAGGGACAATGAGAGATTCCATGTAAAAAGCATGAAGATGCCCTAGACATGGGGGTGCGAGAGTGTTGTGTGGGGCTCAGGAGCTGGTGCTATAGAAGAGTGTCAGGGGCCGTGTGGGAAATGAGAGGCCGAGACATCAGCTGGAGACACAGAGCACATGGGGCAGAGCAGTGTCTGTCCGCAGACCTCCTGTGTATGAGACTGCTGGGACTGACTACATGTAGCGAAGAGACAGAGCTATGAGACTGCTGGGACTGACTACATGTAGTGAAGAGACAGAGCTATGAGACTGCTGGGACTGACTACATGTAGTGAAGAGACAGAGCTATGAGACTGCTGGGACTGACTACATGTAGTGAAGAGACTGCTGGAACTGACTACATGTAGTGAAGAGACAGAGCTATGAGACTGCTGGGACTGACTACATGTAGTGAAGAGACAGAGCTATGAGACTGCTGGGACTGACTACATGTAGTGAAGAGACAGAGCTATGAGACTGCTGGGAATAACTGAATGGGGTCATTACTTACAAGGTTACACCTTTTCTGGGATAAAGTCAGAATCCTCACTATTGTGGCTTGTTAAACCCTTCGGAGGTAATATTTTGATGCCGTTCCCCCCACTGGGGAGGCCCCTCCATAGTCACACACATTTAGTCCTCTCTCACACAAGTGAGTTTCCCCGTACGGGTCCAATGCATGAAGTGAACGCAAAGAACCTACGTTGAATCCTGACCCATTATTTCTATGGGTCTGTGCACACGAGCGTTGTTTTTCACACATTATTTCTGCGTTCAGGAAAATCACAGCACGTTCTATATTCTGCGTTTTTCACGCAGCCCTGGCCCCATAGAAGTGAATGGCGCTTTAGTGAAAAACGCATTTCATCCGAATGCAATACATTTTTCAATGATGGTTGGTAGGAGATGTTAGTAAATCTTCAGTGTTATTTTTTTTTATGTGCGTGAAAAATACATCAAAACTGATTGCAACCGGTGCAGAAAAAACTGAAACACTGAACGCAATTGCAGACAAAGGCCTCATGCACACGACCGTTGTTTTATTCCGTGTCCGTTGTTGCGTTTTTCGTGATTTTCTGCGGACCCATTGACTTTCAATGGGTTTGTTGAAAACTCGGCTAATTGTTTGCCATCCGCGTTCGTGATCCGTGGTTCCAGTCCGTCAAAAAAATATAACCTGTCCTATTCTTTTCACGGAAAACGGTTCACGGACCCATTCAAGTCAATGGGACCGTGAAAAAACACGGAGGCACACAAGATTGTCATTCGTGTCCGTTTTTTCCTATCATTTGCATGGCAAACTTGACTTAGATTTTTTTTTTAACTTTCCTTCATGTTTAGTGATCCTCCAAAAATAAAGGAAGACACACGGAAACGGATCACGGAACAACGGAACCCTATTTTGCGGAACGGAACACAACAACGGTCGTGTGCATGAGGCCAAAACTGAATGAACTTGGTCACAGTCTGTATCGTTTGTGGGAAAGAGGCCTTACACCATTTCCAGGCGCAAAATGCCGGAGCATGCGCATAATAATTTATGACGAGGCACATCCTCCAGCAGCTCGGGGGCCATCAAAGAGCTGCATATAAAGCATGTTTTGATATGTGACCCCCGATAAATGTAGTAAAGCGACAGAACAGACATCTATATGAGACTAAGGCTACATACACACGACCGTGGTGTGTTTTGCGGTCCGCAAAACGCGGATCCGCAGAACACAGATGGCGTCCATGCGTGTTCTGCAATTTGCGGAACGGCACGGACAGCCTTTTATATAACTGCCTATTCTTGTCCGCAATGCGGGGACAAGAATAGGACATGTTGTTTTTTTGCGGGGCCACAGAACGGAGCAACTGATGCAGACAGCACACATTTTAATGAGATGGTTTAGGGAGAAAACGGGATGTAAATGACTAGAAGTGGAAGGAGTACTGGTGAGAAGTCTAGAAGTGTATGTGGGAAAAATCTAGCTGAATGGATATGGTGGATCAATCTAAGAGGAAGCAAACAATGATTAGGAGTTAACTGTAATTGGATGTTCAGTGCATAACTCAATCACAGAAATATAGTGGGAAATATGGGGAACTGTAGCGTGTTTCTCATTGGGGGAGCAGCCCCACCGCATGTGGACCGCAGCAAACAACCATCCCCAGCAAAAAATGCGTACAATGGAGGATGCCGGCGCGGTCCACATGCACCACAAAGGCATCCTACACAAAACGGAGCATTGTGCGGATGAAAATATAATTATATAAATCACAGAAAAAAATGCACCAAACGGATATGCCACTGACTATAGTAGCTAGTCATACAAGCAGATATTAAAAGCTGAGACTTTTGCCAATATATTCCTGTCAGGAACACATCAGTGCTTAACCGTATGCAGGATATAGGAAACATTTCTAAGAAATTGTGACTGAGTGGATGGAGACGAGATAAAAAGGGTAATTCTGACTAAGAAACTGTATGATGTATGGAAGCCTATGAGACCCCGCCTAAACTAGGGCGCCCTCATAGTCTGCGGGTACCAAATTTGAAGATGAGTTCTCCCCCCAAGGGGTGGTAAGGAAATTGCTGGCCAGGAAGAGACAATACAAAGCACACAGGTGATGGGTGTTAAACAGAGTCCCTTATCCGTGAGATCTCAGTTGCTTTATTTATAGTAAAATAACCTGGACCTGCCTCTTACAGCGAAAAGATAACATAGGACTTTACCATATACAGGGAGTGCAGAATTATTAGGCAAGTTGTATTTTTGAGGATTAATTTTATTATTGAACAACAACCATGTTCTCAATGAAACCAAAAAACTCATTAATATCAAAGCTGAATATTTTTGGTTTGTTTTTAGTTTTAGCTATTTTAGGGGGATATCTGTGTGTGCAGGTGACTATTACTGTGCATAATTATTAGGCAACTTAACAAAAAACAAATATATACCCATTTAAATTATTTATTTTTACCAGTGAAACCAATATAACATCTCAACATTCACAAATATACATTTCTGACATTCAAAAACAAAACAAAAACAAATCAGTGACCAATATAGCCACCTTTCTTTGCAAGGACATTCAAAAGCCTGCCATCCATGGATTCTGTCAGTGTTTTGATCTGTTCACCATCAACATTGCGTGCAGCAGCAACCACAGCCTCCCAGACACTGTTCAGAGAGGTGTACTGTTTTCCCTCCTTGTAAATCTCACATTTGATGATGGACCACAGGTTCTCGATGGGGTTCAGATCAGGTGAACAAGGAGGCCATGTCATTAGATTTTCTTCTTTTATACCCTTTCTTGCCAGCCACGCTGTGGAGTACTTGGACGCGTGTGATGGAGCATTGTCCTGCATGAAAATATGAATCTATGATATGAAAAAAATATGAAAAAATATGAAACTACCCACTATAATAAATAAAACTTACCTAGCTAGTTCGGCTGTAATCCTAACCCATAATCGGAATAAAACTTCAACCAAAATTAAGACTACCTCGTCATAACAAAAAAATAAACTTGGGCTACCTGCCCCTACTAACAAAAGAACCTCAAAAATATATATATATTTTTTTTGGAAAAAAAAATATTCTTTTTATATATATATATATATATATATATAACTACAAACTCCTTTTATACCACACACTTATACTAACCTAACCTGTCCCTAGCGACTCCCTATCCTAAACTAAGACCCTCAGGACTGACCTCCGCCTCATGTCCTCTGCATGTCCGCATAGTCCGAGGCCAGCCCTATCTCCACCACCCACATCCAGCCCTCGCCCCATGTCCGCATAGTCCAGGACTGGATGCAGGCCCCCCCACACTTTATAAGTGCCCCCCACACCCTAACCCACCCAACCTAACTAACTAACCCCTGCTTACCCTATCCTACAACAATATACAATATATACAATAAACACTATACAAACACTATCTATATAACAGCACACAACCATACCCGAAGGACCAAGTTCAGCCTTTGCAAGCCTTTCATTAACTCGTTCATCTCCAAAACAAAAATCTAGGGTGAGAGTATCAGCCCACCACCAGGAAGAGTACTACTAGACTACGGTACACTAAAAGCAAAGCCTCTCCAGAGGAGAGAGGCCCTACTGGTACCCAGTCTTTCGTACTCAAGAGAACGCACCTTCACCAGGTCCCCCAGAATGTTCCTACACACCTCATCCACTGGGAGGACTTTCTGCTTCGTTGAAACTAAACACCGTGCATTCCACGTGTAGAACCTGACCACTATGCTAACTAAAAAACATGTGCACAGGTCCCTTCTTCCCAGGTCTCTGAGCACTCCATAGGCCCACTCCGCATAGGAGAAGCTGGCTAGCCTAGGCCAGCCAATGGAAGCTCCCACCCGTTTGTACACCTCTGTATTAAAGGGACACTGAAGCAGGAAGTGCACCATACTTTCCAGTATGGAGCCACACTCATCCCGGGGACAACCCCTTTCCTCAGAGTTCCTGTACTTCAGATTGTCCCTTACATACAGCCTCCCGTGAAAGCAGCGCCAAGCCAAGTCCCAAAACTTCAAGGGGATCCTTGCAGAATTTAGCAACTGCAACCCCTTGTCTAGATCCCGGCTTGGGCAATCCTTGAGCGCCAGGGGCTTTTGGAAGTGGGACAACAAGACCCTCTCGTCAAGGGACCTCCTTGACAGAGTCCTGATTTCCCCTACCTCCAAACCCCACCGGCGGATTACCTTCAGAATCGGGGTGACATAAGCCGGAAGATATCTGTGAGGCATACGCAAGTCCTTCATTTGCCCTCCCGTCTCCCATTCCTGGAAGAAAGGCCGAAACCACCGCCGGCAGGAGACTACCCAGAAGCCCTCTACATCCAGAGGTTTGCCAGATTAACCTTAACAAATGTGTTCACAAGAAACACCACGGGGTTGACCATAGATAACCCCCCCTAGTCTTCTCGTGCGATAAGTCACCTCCCTCTTGATCAGGTTCAGTCTATTCCCCTATAAGAGCTGGAAAAACAGACTGTAAACCCGAGTCCAGAGAGGCTCTGGCAAGATACACACACTGCCCAAATAGATCAGCAAAGGGAGCAGAAAAGCTTTGATCAGGTGCACCCTTTCCCTGAGGGTCAAAGACCAGCCCTTCCACTGGTCGACCTTCTGAGCGGCGATCTTAAGCCTGTCGTCCCAATTTTGGGTGGGATAATCCCCATGGCCGAAATGGATGCCTAGGACTTTGGCTGACGACTGGGGCTCTGGGAGGGTGTCCGGGAGATCGAAAGCTGGATCACCCCCTCCCAGCCAGAGACTTTCACACTTATCCCGGTTAATCATGGACCCGGATGCCTCCGAGTAGCGGACCACCTCAGACATCACGTATTCCGCCTCCCCTTTCGAGGACACGAAAATAGTGACATCGTCGGCGTACGCTACTGTCCTCAGAGTGGCTTCCGGCGCCGCCGGATCCATCCCGCCTCCCGCCAACGGTCCACGACTGACCCTCTTAAGAAAGGTATCAATCGCGAACACGTATAAAAGCGGGCTCAAAGGACAACCCTGGCGAACGTCAGACCCAACCTCAAAAGGGCAGCCAGACCAACCGTTCACAAGCGGGAAACTCTCCGCCCCCTTATACAAGATCTTTAACCAATCGACAAAACCCCCCGGCAGGCCATACCGACCAGAGGTACTCATGGTTCACCCGATCAAACGCCTTTGCTTGATCTAAGGACAGCATGTACCCCCTCCAGTGGCCTGCCCTACTCTGTTCCACTGCCTCTCGGACACCGAGGACAGCACTAAAAGTGCTGCGGCCTGGAACCGAGCAATGCTGAGCCACCGAAAGAAGTTGAGGCGCGAACTTCACCAGCCTGTTAAACAGTATCTTGGCCAGAATCTTTCTGTCCGTATTGAAAAGTGCTATGGGACGCCAGTTCTCAATACGGCTCGGATCTTTACCCTTTGATAGAAGGATCAGTGCTGACCTCCTCATTGACCAAGGCAGAGTGCCCGAGAATAGACACTCATTGAATACTTCAGTCAAGAGGGGACACAAAGAGTCCTTAAAGGTCCTCTAAAACTCGGATGTTAAGCCATCCGGGCCTGGCGAATTCTTCAGAGCTAACCCTTCCACCGCCAGGATAACTTCCTCCTTTCTGATCACTTCTACCAAAACGTCAAAAGAGAGGTGAGCTTCTGACTCAGGGGTGATTTCAGCCAGGAAAGCCGACATCCTGTCCCGATCCAGATCCCTCTTCCCCAAGAGGCACGAGTAAAAGGATCTGACGACTTCCAGGATCCCTGATCTGGACCTGTTCAGAGACCCCGTACCATCAACCAGTCCTGTTATTAACTTACTCTTCACTGACATCTTACAGTTTCTGTAGGGGTCGGGCGAGCGGTACCTCCCGAAGTCCCTCTCAAAAACCAAAGATGCGTGTCTATCATACTGGCACCTCTTGAGCAAAGATTTCACCCTGGAGATAGCCTCGCGGCTACCTCCAGTCGAGACCAGATCTTCGAGTTTCCTCCTCAGACTCTGATACAGGCGGTACCTGTCCAGAGACCTGAGACTCGAGAGCTGGCGGAAGAACTTTGCAGCCCGGTCTTTGAATACCTCCCACCACTCTGACTTAGTGTCACAGAGATCCAGCAAGGCTACCTGATTCTGAAGAAAGTCCTCAAAGGATTGTCTCACCTCTGCTTCCTCCAGGACTCCCGCATTCAGCTTCCAGTAACCTCTTCCCATTTGGGGGGATTCTGAAATATTCAGAGAAAACATAATCAGACAGTGATCAGAGAATTCCACCTCCACAACCCTTAAGGGCAAGAAGGTAGCTTCCTCCTTTAAAAAAAACCTGTCTATTCTAGACCTAATCCTATCTCCTCTATAATAAGTGAAACCCCCGTGGTCTGGGGTGTGCCTGATGTGGACATCCACCAGACGAGCCTCACTAGCTATGCTATTTAATGCTATACTGTCATAAGCCAGCCGGTCTCTGGTGCCTCCCCTATCTTGGGACCTTATGATGGTGTTAAAGTCCCCACCAAAGACCACTTGCCGGCTTGTAAAAAGGAAAGGCTTGATCCTCATAAAGAGACATTTCCTGCCCCACTTGGACTGGGGCCCATAGATATTAATTAGGCGCAGTTCCTGTCCCTTCATGAGGATATCCAAGATCAAACACCTCCCCATTACCAGCTCAACCACCCGTCGGCATTCTACCGGTACGGTGAAAAGGACCGCCACTCCGCTATACGGCTCAGCCGCAAGAGACCAGAAGGAGGGCCCAGATCTCCACTCCCTCTTCGCCTTGTGGACTTCTGCCAAGTTTGACAGTCTGGTCTCCTGCAAAAATAAAACGTCAGCTTCAACACGGCTGAAAAAATCAAAGGATGTGTAGCGAGCCGCATCAGATTTAACGCTGGCGACATTAATGGTCGCCAGTGTGAGCTGAGTGGGTACCGCCATACTTGGTGTTTAAGCTGAATGTCCTCCATCCTTCCCACCCCTCCTACTCCTCCCGGGGCTATCCTCTAAGGCTGCGCGACCTCTTTTGAGAGAGACGGTGGTGTCCATGCCTTCTGTCACCACCGCTCCCTCTTGCGTACCGCCCCTGCCTTTCTCAGTTCCGGGAATCAGGTTTGCCTCCTCTTCTGGGGACCTTACATCCACACCAGAGAGGGGCACGGGGCCTCCTGGAAGCTCTCCCACCTTCGCCTCCGGTACCCCACTTCTTACCTCCTCCCCGGATGAAGAGGAGGCGGAGGTCTCATCCAAAGTGAGATACCGGTTGGAGAGTTCAAGAGGGGAGCCAGTTACGCCTTCCCTGGCTACCTTGGTCGGGCTCTTTTTCTTTTTTGAGTACCGTTTCCGTCTGTTGGTATAGGACCCAGTCTCACTACCCTCTGCTGCGCTTTCGTAGTGCGAAGACTGGGTCCCACCGGCTCGGTCTAGTCTCTCGATTTCCGCACTTAGCTCCCTGTCCCCTAGGGTCTCCGATCTACGGGAGTCAGCCGCTTGGGGAGGGGCAGACATCACCCCATTGTGGTGGGGTTCCTTCTGTTCCCTCTCCGCCTGGCGTCTCTCCCTCCGCCTCTGCCGGGATGGACCGCTCTTGGTCTTCACTGACCCCTCAACTCGACTGTCTCCGCCAGCACCCACCTCAGCCGAAGGGACCTCCCGGCCCACTCCTGCGTGAGCTCGGGTCGCATTAACCTCTGAGAGGGGACAACGACTAAATGGGTGTCCGAGCACACCACACAGGTTGCACCTAATCTCCTTACAAGATGCGGCGAGATGACCTGTCCCTCCACACAATGCGCACTTCTGCACTTGGCAGCTGGCGCTGAAGTGTGAAGGGCTGCCGCACTTGTGACAGAGCTTAGGCTGCCCCCTGAAGAAAACAAGAATCCTATCCCGGCCAATGAAGGCAGAGGATGGAATGTGGGAAACCGTACTTCCCAGACATTTCAACTTCACATTGAAAGTCCAGGCTCCCGACCAAATGCCAAATTCGTCCAGGTTTTTGGATGGTACACCCTGGACGTCACCGTACCTGCTAAGCCAGGTCAGAATATCAACGCAAGAAAGCGATTCGTTACGGGTCAAAACGGTCACTTTCTTGACGTTGTTCTGACGGGTTATCGCCTGGGCGAAAAACCCCTTCCAATCCGGTAAGTTCTTCACCAGCTCATACCCAGACCAGAAAAGCTCTAGGCCCTCCGGCCGGGCAAAGCTGATGTCGAACTCCTTGGAACCATAAGGATGTATCAGGGCGAAGATGTCAACCACCCTGAAACCCATCCCAAGCAGGAGCTCCACCACCCTTTTCCTTGTAGGGCAGGCATCATTGCTTCTCCACTTGAGACAGACTACATTCCGTCTGGTCCCAGGGCCGGTTGTGGGCAGGGACCAGGTGGTCTCGCCCCCCCTTTCCTCTCGGAAAGCTCGCAGGCCGTGCCTGTCTATCCATAAGGATAGGTCCACTTTCTCACCCTCTACTATCATCGAACTCTCCTCCCTTTTGAGGGTCTCCAGGAGCCGCCGCTGCAAGTCACCAACCGCGACTCCCGGGAATGAGGAAGCCAACGAGGACAGCCCCTCCCCCCCCACGGCCGCAGCCACACTGGCATAACTTCTGCCAGGTGTTACGGCCGCAGGAGGGGCAACCGAACCGGCCCCCCCCACTACACTAATACCAGATGTCACACCGGATCCCTCCGGAGGGCGGACACCAGGAGCCGCAGCCACCACTTTCTCAGCGACGACCTGCTGACCCCCAGCATCCATCCCACCTTTGGGATCCGATGCAGCACCTCTACCACTCTCCTTACATGCACCCTTTCTCTCTGCTGGGACAGCTGGTGCAGCAGATGTCACCACATTATTTACATTATTTACATCATTCTCTTTTTGCACATTGCTATTTTCATTGCCACTGGTCAAGCCCCCCCCCCGCCGCCTCCAGGATCTTGGCACTGATGATCATCCCCCCCCCTCCAGCACCTGTTTCAGCGCCGGAGGAGGAGGCAGAAACAGAGGGGGCTCGCCCAGTGGCAACGTACACCTCCATATGTTCTGGAGCAGTGGTGGACCGGAACGCCGCAGGCTCATCTCCCCCAGCAGCTCCGGCCCCGGATCCCTTAATGCATAGGCGCTTGTTTACAGCGCCTTCATTTTCCACTCCGGGAGTGCGTCCAGAGGCATGACACTCGGACGCATCCCCAGACGCACCCCTGGCCGTGTCTCTAACCTTGCTCACGGCCATCTCCCCTGATCCCTGCTGCACACTTACGCCCTCACCACACCGCCCCAGCACCACCCTACACACCTGAACGGCAGGCAGAGCGGCGGACGAAACAGCAGGCGGAGCGGTGGGCGGCCCTCCCGATGCTTCTGCCCTCCCCCTCCACCTCCGACAGGTGACTGCCGGCCCTGTCTCTCTGCCGGCTCCTCCTCCTCGCCTCCGCAAGCGAGGACGGCATCCGGCGCCATTTTGGATCCCGGCGCCATTTTGGATCCCAAAATCATCTCCCCGCTCCTCCGCTCAGACACCACCTCAGGTGCCGAGCTGGGGAGTTTGGCGGGATACACGCTTGGTGTGGACTTTTCAGCCCCCACCAAGCGTGTATTATGCACATAAACATATCGGACTTCAATATTTTCTCTTTTTTTTTTCTTTTTTTCTTTGCCACAGTTTCCTTCTAGCAGGTCTTCACCAAACACAAAGTTCTGGAAGTCTACATTAGGTGATTCTAACATTCTAATTTCTTTTAATAAACCACCACCATCTTCTGAGGCCTCATCTGAGGAGGGCAAGCACGCCTGTTCAGGCCGGATGCCACCGCCTGTCCCCTGCATCGGGGTCACAGGTGGGGGGACCGCCTCATGCTGCAAGGACTGGGGACCCGACAGGGGTGCCTGAGACCCAGAGCCTTCCAGCTCCTCACTCTCACTCTCTACACCCCCGCATGGCTCCCCCCTCCTCACAGCCTCCATTTCCCTGAAACGGTCCCCATTCATCAATTTCTCCCTGAAGGGACCGCTGCCTTCCAGCAGCTGCTGGTGCCGCTCCAGGGAGACCTCCAAATCCATCTTCAACCCCTAATCCTCTCATTCAGGGGGGGCCTCTTTTTTCTTGCTGATATCGTGGCTTTAGCCCTGGTTTCCTTCAGGTCCTTTCTCAGGGCTCTGAGGTGCCGTCCCAGCTCATCAAACTCACGCAGGTGGGTGGCCAGGCGTGAGCTATAGGTGGAGGTATTTTCCCCCACCCGCCGAGACCCCCAACCTACCTGGGACGACACCTCCTGGCCCTCCGCAGGCTGACTCCTTCCTCTTGACGTTCCTGGGTCCTCAGGCGGGACACGGCTGTTATCACTGCGTCCTGATGAAATCACCCCCTCGCCGCCGTCACTCCTGGCCGGATGATGCGACTCCCTGCTTCCCTCCGACCCACGCCGGGGAGCAGAGGCACCCTTGCGGGCTGCCATGGCCACAGGTCCCCACCAACTCCCTAGGGAGCGGCAGGGCCCGGGCTGGGGAGAGGTGGTGAAAAACTCCCCACAAGCCTGGTTCCGCCCAGGGGATTAAGGTGGAAAGAAATCACCCTGGGCCTTGCTGCTTCTGCAGGTTCAGGAGCTCTAGACAGCCACACCCTTCCTCCTCTGCGCGCCTGCTGCCTTCCTTGGATGTGGTAGCCGTTTCTCAGGCTCCCTCTCCGGAATCGAACCCTGATTCCCCGTTACCCGTGGTCACCATGGTAGGCGCAGAAAGTACCATCGAAAGTTGATAGGGCAGACATCCGAATGGATCGTCGCCGTCACGGGGACGTGCGATCGGCCCGAGGTTATCTAGAGTCACCAAAGCGGCCGGGGAGAGCGGCGGCGGGCGGGAATCGGGGAGGCCGAGACCACCCCCGCCCGCGGCCCCCGGATTGGTTTTGGTCTGATAAATGCACGCATCCCTGGGGGTCAGCGCTCTTCGGCATGTATTAGCTCTAGAATTACCACAGTTATCCAAGTAACGGTTGGAGCGATCAAAGGAACCATAACTGATTTAATGAGCCATTCGCAGTTTCACTGTACCGGCCGTGCGTACTTACATGTGCATGGCTTAATCTTTGAGACAAGCATATGCTACTGGCAGGATCAACCAGGTAGGCGACGGAGCGAGGAGGGGCGGTTTCCCGGAGAAACCCGCGCCCCCCGGTGCGGAGAGGGAGGAGGAGGCGGACGGAAAGATCCGGAGTCTGACCGAACGCCCCTGAAGGGCGCGCGCAACTGAGCATGGCCCTCTTCCTCCCCTCCTAGCCGCTGAGAGCAGAGGAGCAGATGAGGGCGGTGGGGGTGAGAGGGAAGGAGGTGTGTGGAGGAGGAGAAGAAGCCCCCAGGGCCGAGGCCCGGGGACGGGTCGCCTGCCTCTCGGGCTCCTTGTCTACCCGCTTCAACCCTGTAGTCTCTCTTCTCTGGCAAAACGCAGGGCTATATGCGGTATGGATGATCCCACACCCTGGCAGCCAGCCCCCGCGGGGGAGGTCGCTCGGAAGGCACAGGTCACCCTGCCGTGGGTCGCCAAAAAGTGGATCGCACGGCTGCACCGGCCAGCCGGCGAGGAACCCGACAGCAGAGAAGATGTTCTGCCGCCGCACGGGAAACACAGTGGACATGGATCGACTCAGGTTACTGGAGAGTGTCGGAGGGCAGACACCCCACGCATCCCTTAGGCCTAAAACAACTCGGGTGACTGGGGAGCGGCGGAGAGCATACAACCCACGCAATCCCTTAGGCCCTTGAAGGTCCTCCCATGGTGAGACCACACGACTTTAGAAACATTTTTTCTGGAAGCCCGGGTTTACGGATGTCGACCGCAGAGATAATGTGCTGCAGCCACACAGAGAACACCACAGGAATGGAAAAACCGAGGTTACTGGGGAGTGTCAGCCACAAGACACCCCACGCATCCCGTAGGCCCAAAACAAATCGAGTGACTGGGGAGCAGCGGATGGGCATACAACCAACACATTCCCTTAGGCCCCGGAAGGTCCTCCCATGGTGAGACCACACAACTTCAGACACATTATTCTGCCCGCTCGGGTGTACGGCTGTCAACTGCACAGTAAATGTGCCACCGCCACACAGAACACGACAGGAATGGAAAAACCGAGGTTACTGGGTAGTGTCAGACGCAAGACACCCCACACATCCCGTAGGCCCAAAAAAAAATCGGGTGACTGGGGAGCAGCAGAAGGGCATACAACCAACACATTCCCTTAGGCCCCGGAAGGTCCTCCCAAGGTGAGACCACGCAACGTTAGACACATTTTTCTGCCAGCCCGGGTGTCCGGTTGTCGACTGCACAGAAAATATGCCTCCGCCGCACGGGGAACGCCGCAGAGACGGAACAAACCAGGTTACTGGGGAGTGACAGAGGGCAGACACCCCACGCATCCCTTAGGCCCGAGGCAAATTGGGTGACTGGGGAGCGGCGGAGGGCACGCATCCCTTAGGCCCAGAAGGCCCTCCCGTGGTGAGACCGCACGGTTTCAAACACATTTTTCTGCCCGTTCGGATGTTCGGGTATCGACCGCAGAGAAGATGTGCCGCCGCACAGGGCACACCACAGGGATGGAACAACTCGGGTTACTGGGGAGAGGCAGAGGGCAGACACCCCACACATCCCTTAGGCCCAAAATAAATCGCGTGACTGGGGATCAGCGGAGGGCATACAACCCACACATCCCTTAGGCCCAGGAGGTCCTCCCGTGGTGAGACCGCACGACTTCAGACACCTTTTTCTGCCTGTTCGGAGTGAGCTCAACAGGACAGCCACAGAGGATCCCCCCAAGCACCCACCACCAGCAGGAGCTGGGTAGGGGGTTGCATGGATGAGGGGACCGCCACGAGCGCCGCAACACACATTGTCGAACCCGGGCTAGAAGGGAGAGGGGACACGCTCGCCATATGCCGGCACAGACTCCAAAGTCCGGCCGAGCGAGGGTCCCTACCCGCCGGGTCACGACATGCCAAATCGATCGAGGGAGGAAAAAGCAGGGGGAGGAGTGGGGGACTCCTTCCCAGGCCCCTGGAACTGCTGGTAGGGTGCGCCCACCCAGTTTGCCCCCCAGGGCCTCTCTACCTTCTTCCGCGAGGTGTTGGAAAGGGGGTCTTCTTTCGTGTCACACCACCTCTGAGACCGGAGTGTGGCGAGCCGACCTGCCCGGCCCCTGGAACTGCTGGTGGGGTGCGACAGCCAGGTTCGCTCATTTGCGGTTCTCTCGCTCAAACCATCAAATGATACCTTCTCTGCCGGCGGGAGGAGTGTGGGACTCCTGCCCAGGCCCCTGGAACTGTCAGTGGGATGCGCCCACCCAGTTCGCCTCCCGGGGCCTCTCTACCTTCTTCCGGGAGGTGTGGAAAGGGGGCCCCCCTTTCGTGTCACATCACCCTGAGACCGGCATTTGGCAAGCCGTCCTGCCCAGCCCCTGGAACTGCTGCTGGGGTGCGACGGCCAGGTTCACTCTCATTCGCGGTTCTCTCGCTCAAACCGAGAAATTCTACCTTCTCTTGCCGGCGGGAGGAGCGAGGGACTCCTGCCCGGGCCCCTGGAACTGCTGACGGGATGCGCCCCTCGACTCCATCCCCTTGTCATGGTCCTCCCTCTCTCTCCAAAAGAAAAAAAATGATATAGTCCACACGCTTCTCTGTGCTGGCGGGAGGAGTGGGCGACTCCTACCCAGGCCCCTGGAACTGCTGGTGGGATGTGACCACACAGTTCACCCCCCTGGAGCCTCTCTACCTTCTTCTCGGCCCCCTTAGGGGCTAGGAAGCCGAGAGTTGAAGGGCTTGTACAGTCGTGGCCAAAAGTTTCGAGAATTACATAAATATTGGAAATTGGAAAAGTTGCTGCTTAAGTTTTTATAATAGCAATTTGCATATACTCCAGAATGTTATTAAGAGTGATCAGATGAATTGCATAGTCCTTCTTTGCCATGAAAATTAACTTAATCCCAAAAAAACCTTTCCACTGCATTTTATTGCTGTCATTAAAGGACCTGCTGAGATCATTTCAGTAATCGTCTTGTTAACTCAGGTGAAAATGTTGACGAGCACAAGGCTGGAGATCATTATGTCAGGCTGATTGGGTTAAAATGGCAGACTTGACATGTTAAAAGGAGGGTGATGCTTGAAATCATTGTTCTTCCATTGTTAACCATGGTGACCTGCAAAGAAACGCGTGCAGCCATCATTGCGTTGCATAAAAATGCCTTCACAGGCAAGGATATTGTGGCTACTAAGATTGCACCTCAATCAACAATTTATAGGATCATCAAGAACTTCAAGGAAAGAGGTTCAATTTTTGTTAAGAAGGCTTCAGGGCGTCCAAGAAAGTCCAGCAAGCTCCAGGATCGTCTCCTAAAGAGGATTCGGCTGCAGGATCGGAGTGCCACCAGTGCAGAGCTTGCTCAGGAATGGCAGCAGGCAGGTGTGAGTGTCACGGAACCATGAACCAGACGTACAACAAGAGATAAGAGAAAATAAGAAGGCTTTATTGAAAATAAAGCTGTAAAGCAAAAGTCCAAAACGGATGGTGAAACCGAGCAGAGTCTTTGCGAAGCCAGAGGTCAGGAACCAGAGGGGTAGTCAGACGAAGCCAGGATCAGGAACCAGCAGGGTAGTCAGACGAAGCCAGGATCAGGAACCAGCAGGGTAGTCAGACGAAGCCAGGATCAGGAACCAGAAGGGTAGTCAGACGAAGCCAGGATCAGGAACCAGAAGGGTAGTCAGACGAAGCCAGGATCAGGAACCAGAAGGGTAGTCAGACGAAGCCAGGATCAGGAACCAGAAGCAGCAGCAGTCTTAGAAGCATGTGAACACAAGAGGACCAAGCAAGGAACTGAAGCCACAGACCTCCTATATATATGAGCTAGGCATCCAGCTCCTCCCAGTGGGAAGGAGGAGCCGCAGGGTGGAAGGCTACAAGAAACCCAGATACCAAGATGGCCGCCAGCACATGTCAAACGAAGGAGAACAGCAAGAAGGTAAGACCATGACAGTACCTCCCCCTCAAGGGCCCCTCCTCCGCGGAGCACAAAACGGTTTCTGAGGGAAGCGTGCGTGGAAGGCTCGGAGCAAGGCAGGAGCATGGACATCTGCGGAGGGAACCCAGGAACGCTCCTCTGGACCATAACCACGCCAATGGACCAAAAACTGCAACCGACCGCGGACCAGGCGTGAGTCCAGGATATTGCTCACCTCATATTCCTCACGATTGCCCACTTGGACCGGACGAGGCCGAGGAACCGAGGAAGTGAAACGATTACACACCAGTGGCTTCAACAGGGAGACATGAAACACGTTGGAGATCCGCATGCCAGGAGGAAGCGCAAGGGCATAGGCTACCGGGTTTACCCTGCGAAGCACTCGGAAGGGACCAACAAAGCGAGGCGCCAGCTTGGGAGTGGGCACTCGAAGGTTGAGGTTGCGGGTGGACAACCATACACGGTCTCCGACCTGGTAGGAAGGAGCAGGCGCTCGTCTGCGATCAGCCTGGAGTCTCTGGCGCTGCGCAGAGACCTCAAGGGACTTCTGGATCTGTACCCAAGAAGCACGTAGGACGGAAAGGTGATCCTCCACAGCCGGAATATCCAGGGGAGAGAATACCTCCGGTAACACGGCAGGTTGGAACCCATAATTGGCCATGAAGGGAGACGTCCCAGAGGAAGAGTTCACCGCCGTGTTCCTGGCAAACTCAGCCCAAGGCAGGAGGTCAACCCAATTGTCTTGGTGATCGGAGACATAGCAACGAAGGAATTGCTCCAAGGCCTGATTGGATCGTTCTGCGGCCCCATTGGACTGAGGGTGGTAGGCCGAGGAGAAGGAGAGATGAATCCCCAACTGGGAGCAAAAGGCGCGCCAGAACCTGGACACAAACTGACTCCCCCGATCCGACACAATCTCCTTGGGCAAACCGTGCAACCGGAAGACCTCCCTGGCAAAAATCGTGGCCAACTCTTGTGCAGAGGGTAACTTCTTGAGAGGAACACAGTGGCACATTTTGGAAAACCGATCCACAATCATGAGAATGACCGTATGGCCTCGGGATGCAGGGAGGTCCACAATGAAATCCATCCCCAGGTGTGACCATGGGCGCTCCCCGGTGGCTATGGGTTGCAGAAGGCCCAACGGAAGGTGCCGAGGGGACTTACTCTGGGCACAAACGGAGCATGCCGCTACATATGCGGCGATGTCGGAACGTAGGGAAGGCCACCAGAACAGACGTGAAACAGCCCAGGACAGCTGATTCTTTCCAGGATGCCCCGCGGTCTTGGAGTTATGGTAGGTACGCAACAACCGAGTGCGCAACTCCTCAGGCACAAAACATCTGCCGTTGGGTCTCCCAGAGGGAGCACCAGATTGAGCCGCCAAAATCTGCTCACCCAGGGGAGAGGTCAGGCTGGTGCGAATGGCGGCCAGGATCTGATTCGGAGGTATGACCGAAGTCGGAATCGACTCCTCCCTGGACAGCTCGGAGTACTGCCGTGATAAGGCATCCGCCCTGATGTTCTTGGAACCGGGTAGGTAGGAGACCACGTAATTAAAACGTGACAAGAACAGAGCCCATCTGGCCTGACGTGGTGTCAATCTCTTGGCCTCAGAAAGGTAGGTCAGATTCTTATGGTCCGTCAGGATGAGAACCGGAACCACCGAACCCTCGAGCAAGTGCCTCCATTCTTTAAGGGCCTGCACGATGGCCAATAACTCCCTGTCACCAATCTGATAGTTGCACTCCGCGGAAGACAGTTTCCGGGAGTAAAACCCACAAGGAAGCAGAGGACCCTCTGGTGTTCTACGCTGAGACAGAAGGGCGCCTACTCCCGTCTCAGACGCGTCCACCTCGAGGACAAAGGGCAACCCAGGGTTGGGATGCGACAGAATCGGAGCCGACACAAAGGCGGACTTTAGGGCCTCAAAAGCTCGGATGGCCTCGAGCGGCCAGACCTGGGAATTACTGCCCTTCCTGGTCAGATCCGTGAGAGGCTTGGCCAGCATGGAAAAGTCCCTGATGAACTTCCGATAATAATTGGCGAAGCCCAAAAAGCGCTGCAGGGAACGAAGACCATTGGGCTGGGGCCACTGTAAGACAGCCGAAACCTTCTCAGGATCCATGGAGAACCCCTCAGCGGAAATGATGTAACCTAAGAAGGTTACCTGGGATCGGTGAAATTCGCATTTCTCAAGCTTACCGAACAGCTTGTTCTCTCGTAACCGTTGCAACACTCGTCTGACATCCAGAATGTGGGCCTCCATGGATTCAGAATATACCAAGATGTCATCCAAATAGACCACCACACACTGCTGCAACAGGTCACGGAAAACATCGTTGATGAATTCCTGAAAGACTGCGGGCGCATTGCACAACCCAAAGGGCATAACCAAGGATTCATAATGACCGGTCCTGGTGTTAAACGCGGTCTTCCACTCATCGCCCGCCTTGATCCTTACCAGGTTATATGCCGCCCTCAGGTCGAGTTTGGTAAAGACCGTGGCCCCTTTAAGGCGATCGAACAGCTCGGAAATCAAGGGTATCGGGTAAGCGTTCTTGATCGTGATGCGATTGAGACCCCTGTAATCGATGCAAGGCCTCAACTCACCGCCCTTCTTTTTCACAAAGAAAAATCCAGCCCCTGCCGGGGACGAAGATTTGCGAATGTGTCCGCGTGAAAGCGCCTCCCTCACGTACTCCTCCATGGCCTCATTCTCCGCTACCGACAGTGGATAGACTTTGCCACGAGGAGGAACGGCACCAGATTGTAACTCTATGGCACAATCGTATGGGCGGTGCGGAGGTAGGGCAACCGCGCGCACCTTATCGAATACATCCCGGTACTCCTCGTATTCAGGAGGCAACAGAGAGTCCGAGGAAGTACACAGCAACTTGACAGACCCATGGATGCAACTAGCCCCACACTGCGGTGACCACGAGAGGATCTCGACCGATCTCCAATCGAAAGTCGGATTATGCTTCTGGAGCCAGGGGTACCCCAAGACCACCGAGTAGTGTGGAGACGAAATAACCTGGAGGCAGACCGACTCTCTGTGAACGGCACCAATGGCTATCCCCACTGGAAGGGTCTCATGAGTCACGTGTGGCGGCAGAAGGGGTCTGCCGTCTATCGCCTCAAGAGCCAGTGGGGAACCTCGAGCCTGCAGAGGAATGGAATTGGCGGCAGCGAACACGCTATCAATGAACAAACCACCAGCACCAGAGTCCACCAACGCCTGGGTCGTCACCGAGTCCCCGACCCAGGAGAGGACAACAGTGATCAGTGGTTTGTCAACACGGGAAACCGGGGACGAGGAGACTCCACCCAAGATCTGCCCCCGACAGGATCTCAGGTACGAGCGTTCTCCCGGACGGTTCGGACATGCCAACCGAAAATGCCCACCGAGACCACAGTACATGCATTGGCCCTCGCGTCTCCGGAGTGCCCTCTCCCCCTCGGACAGGCGAGCAAACCCCAGCTGCATGGGTTCACCCCCAGACAAGTCATCCCCAGGAGGCGTGGGAGGAGAGGGAGGCACGGGTGGGACAGCAAACGTAGGCACCAATCTGTTAGAAGACCTCCGCAGGTTCTCCTTAAAGGAAGGTCTCTCCCTGAGTCTGGTGTCAATCAAAATCAGGAAAGAAATAAGAGACTCGAGCTCAACTGGTAGGTCCTTAGCTGCAACCTCATCCTTCAAGGCATCCGAGAGACCATGAGAGAAAGCAGCGACCAGAGCCTCATTATTCCAGCCCACCTCTGCTGCCAGGGTACGAAACTCAATGGCGTATTCAGCTACGGATCGTGAACCCTGTCTGATGGACATAAGGAGCTTCGCAGCAGAGGCAGCACGAGCCGGCACATCGAATACCTTCCGAAGAGAAGCAACAAAACCGGAAAACTCGGCAACCACCGGATTGTTGTTCTCCCATAAAGGGCTGGCCCAGGCCAAGGCCTTGTCCGAGAGCAGCGAGATCAAGAAGCCCACCTTTGATCTCTCAGTAGGAAAGGCATGTGGCAGCAACTCGAAATAAATGCCCACCTGGTTAAGGAAACCTCGGCACTGAGTTGGCTCTCCCCCAAAGCGCAGTGGAAGAGGGGCAGAACCGGTCATACCCCGAAACACCGCAGGCGCAACAACAGGTGTCGGGGTAGACTCTGGCGCAACAACCGGAGCGGCAGTAGGAGCGAGCCCAGGAGCGACAACCGACCCATCGGCAACGGGAGCGAAATGAGCCGTGCGTTCAAGCAGGGTTTGCAACGCCACAGCGAACCGACCCAACAGGTGATCCTGCTGATCAAGTCTGGCAACCAGCGTGGGTAGCGAGGATGGCCCTGTACCGTCAGAAGTCATGGCTTGGTCCTAATGTCACGGAACCATGAACCAGACGTACAACAACAGATAAGAGAAAATAAGAAGGCTTTATTGAAAATAAAGCTGTAAAGCAAAAGTCCAAAACGGATGGTGAAACCGAGCAGAGTCTTTGCGAAGCCAGAGGTCAGGAACCAGAGGGGTAGTCAGACGAAGCCAGGATCAGGAACCAGCAGGGTAGTCAGACGAAGCCAGGATCAGGAACCAGCAGGGTAGTCAGACGAAGCCAGGATCAGGAACCAGAAGGGTAGTCAGACGAAGCCAGGATCAGGAACCAGAAGGGTAGTCAGACGAAGCCAGGATCAGGAACCAGAAGCAGCAGCAGTCTTAGAAGCATGTGAACACAAGAGGACCAAGCAAGGAACTGAAGCCACAGACCTCCTATATATATGAGCTAGGCATCCAGCTCCTCCCAGTGGGAAGGAGGAGCCGCAGGGTGGAAGGCTACAAGAAACCCAGAAACCAAGATGGCCGCCAGCACATGTCAAACGAAGGAGAACAGCAAGAAGGTAAGACCATGACAGTGAGCGCATCTGCACGCACAGTGAGGCGAAGACTTTTGGAAGATGGCCTGGTGTCAAGAAGGGCAGCAAAGAAGCCACTTCTCTCCAAAAAAAACATCAGGGACAGATTGATCTTCCTCAAGAAAGTATGGTGAATGGACTGCTGATGACTGGGGCAAAGTCATATTCTCCGATGAAGCCTCTTTCCGATTGTTTGGGGCATCTGGAAAAAGGCTTGTCCGGAGAAGAAAAGGTGAGCGCTACCATCAGTCCTGTGTCATGCCAACAGTAAAGCATCCTGAGACCATTCATGTGTGGGGTTGCTTCTCATCCAAGGGAGTGGGCTCACTCACAATTTTGCCCAAAAACACAGCCATGAATAAAGAATGGTACCAAAACACCCTCCAACAGCAACTTCTTCCAACAATCCAACAACAGTTTGGTGAAGAACAATGCATTTTCCAGCACGATGGAGCACCGTGCCATAAGGCAAAAGTGATAACTAAGTGGCTCGGGGACCAAAACGTTGACATTTTGGGTCCATGGCCTGGAAACTCCCCAGATCTTAATCCCATTGAGAACTTGTGGTCAATCCTCAATAGGCGGATGGACAAACAAAAACCCACTAATTCTGACAAACTCCAAGAAGTGATTATGAAAGAATGGGTTGCTATCAGTCAGGAATTGGCCCAGAAGTTGATTGAGGGCATGCCCAGTCGAATTGCAGAGGTCCTGAAAAAGAAGGGCCAACACTGCAAATACTGACTCTTTGCATAAATGTCATGTAATTGTCGATAAAAGCCTTTGAAACGTATGAAGTGCGTGTAATTATATTTCACTGCATCACAGAAACAACTGAAAAAAAGACCTAAAAGCAGTTTAGCAGCAAACTTTGTGAAAACAAATATTTGTGTCATTCTCAAAACTTTTGGCCACGACTGTAGAGGGGGACTTGTGCTCCGAGATGAAGGGACCGCCACGAGCGCCGCGACACACAGCGTCGAACCCGGGCTAGAAGGGAGAGGGGATGCACTCGCCATATGCCGGCATGGACTCCAAAGTCCGGCCGAGCGAGGGTCCCTACCCGCCGGGTCGCGACATGCCAAATCGATCTAGGGTGGAGGAGGTTCGCACAGACAAGAAGATCCGAGGGTGGAGAAAGCAGGGGGAGGAGTGGCGGACTCCTACCCAGGCCCCTGGAACTGCTGGTGGGATGTGAAAACAGTGTTCACCCCCTGGAGCCTTTCTACCTTCTTCTCGGCCTCCTTCGGAGCTAGGAAGCCGAGATTTGCAGGGCTTGTAGAGGGGGACTTGTGCTCCAAGGTGAGCCCTCAAGCTTGTCTGTGCCACCTTCCCTCCGGGGATGGCAGGGGGTGAAATTCAGAAATTCTTACCCGCCTACGGTGCTCCTTTCCTGCGTAGAGATTTCCAAAATCCCCCCTCGGGGGCTAGGAAGTCATGGAACTGATGGTGGGATGAAAACACCCTGCCCACCCCCAGGTCTCTCTACCTTCTTCCACCAGGTGTTTGAAAGGGGACCCCCCTTTCGTGTCACACGCCTCTGAGACCGGCGTGTGGCAAACAGTCCTGCCCAGCCCCTGGAACTGCTGCTGGGGTGCGACGGCCAGGTTCGCTCGCTCAAACCGACAGAGTCTACCTTCTTTGCCAGAGGGAGGAGTGGGGGACTCCTGCCCAGGCCCCTGGAACTGCTGGTGGGATGAGACCACCCAGTTCGCCCCCCGGGCCCCTCCAAGGGGTGTGCGAGACTTGACTCCCATGCCATGAAACACCACACCTCTGGATCAAGAGAGGCCTATCATCGTGCTCAGCCTCTGGAACTGCTGGTGGGATGAGACCACCCAGATCGCCCCCTGGGGTGTAATGACCGGCGTCACGCAAAGGGAGGGAAATGGGAAGGCCCTGTCCAAGGGAGAGGGAAAGGTGGTGACCCCTGACTCACCTTGAGGCTGGCACCTGACTGCCCTGACGTCCCTAGACGGGTTCCTCACCCGTACGCCGATCACGTGCCTAAACCCTGGCTTTCCCTAAGATGAGCCCTACGTAGTGAACAGGGCGGTGGGAACACTAGTCCGCACCACTGACACTAAAGGAAAACACCAAGGAGAGGACAGACAATACAGACAAAACATATAATCCCAGGTGGGCGACAACAGCAGACAACAAAAGCCCAACAGGGATCCGGAGGGTAACGCTCTGGAACAACAACCAGGGATCACAGCTTCACAGCTCCAGTGGGTCAGTATAGAAGTCCAGGCAGGAAGCTCTATATCTGGCAACCAGAGAAGTGGGAGAGGGGAATATAAGGAGGTTGGGAGTGCTGGACAAGAAACAGCTGAGGAGAAGAAGCTACGGATCCCTGAGTGAGCCAAAAAGGGTTGCAAGGCAAACCCAGAAAGCTACCATTAAGAAACAGCACTATCTTTATACCTAGAGCGCGCAGCCACCCACTGCGACTTCCTGACCCCGGGTATAACGGAGTCAGGTGTGGCTCTTGACACCCTCGTGACAGTACCCCCCTCTCTACGAGGGGCCTCCGGACACTCAGGACTAGGTCTCTCAGGATGAGAGGCATGAAAAGCCCGAACTAACCTGTCAGCGTTTACCTCAGACGCTGGAACCCACATTCTTTCCTCGGGACCGTAACCCCTCCAATGCTCCAGATATTGAAGAGAGCGGCGGACCGACGAGAATCAACAATTTTGGATATTTGAAACTCTAGATTACCATCCACAACAACAGGAGGGGGTGGCAGCGGTGACGGTTCTAGAGGTGGAACATACTTCTTGAGTAACGACTTATGGAAGACGTTATGGATTTTAAAAGTCTGAGGGAGCTCCTGGCGAAAAGCCACGGGCTTAATGATGGCTACTATTTTGTAAGGGCCAATGAACCTAGGACCCAGTTTCCAAGAGGGAACCTTTAATTTAATATTCCTAGTAGATAACCACATATAGTCATTCACTCCTAGGTCCGGACCTGGCGACCGTTTCTTATCAGCCATGCATTTATATTTACCTCCCATATTTTTCAAATTAGCTTGCACTTTCTTCCATACAGATGAAAGAGAGGACGAAAACCGTTCCTCTTCGTGAACCCCAGAAGACCCCCCTCTTTGAAAGTACAGAATTGGGGATGAAAACCATATGCACCAAGAAATGGTGACTTGCCAGTGGATTCTTGACAGCAATTATTTATGGCAAACTCGGCTAACGGTAAATATGATGACCACAACTCTTGGTTTTCAGACAAAACACCTTAGATATGTCTCAAGGTTTTGGTTGGTACGCTCAGTCTGTCCATTCGACTGAGGATGGAAAGCTGAGGAAAAGGACAAGTGTACCCCCAAACGGGAACAAAAAGCTTTCCAAAACTTAGAAATAAACTGGGTTCCCTGATCCGAAACAACATCGGAAGGGGCTTCAGAGTAGCGCTCCACCTCTGACATCACATGCTCCGCCTCCTCTCTCGAGGATACAAAGACAGTGACATCATCAGCGTACGCTACCACCCTCATAGTGGCTTCCGGCGCCGCCCGATCCATCCCAACTCCCGCCAACGGTCCGCGATCAACCCTTCTAAGGAAGGGATCAATCGCAAACACGTATAACAGCGGGCTCAAAGGACAACCCTGGCGGACGCCAGACCCAACCTCAAAAGAGTGGCCCAACCAACCATTCACAAGCGCGAGAGTCTCCGCCCCCGCGTATAATGTTCTTAGCCAATCAACAAACCTCCCCGGCAGGCCATATTTCAAAAGGACTGACCAGAGGTACTCGTGGTTCACTCGATCAAACGCCTTTGCCTGATCCAGGGACAGCATGTACCCCTTCCAGCCCCTACCGCCAGAATGACTTCCTCTTCTCTGATCTCTTCTGCCAAAACATCAAGAGGGAGGTGAGCCCCTGTGTCAGGGATGGTCTCGGTCAGGAAACTTGCCATCCTGTCCCGATCCAGATCCTTCCTCCCCAAGAGGTGCGAGTAGAAGGATCTGACGACTTCCAGGATCCCTGATCTGGACCTGTTCAGAGACCCCGTACCGTCTATCAGTCCCGTTACCAACTTACAACTCACTGACATCTTACAGTTTCTGTAAGGATCGGGCGAGCGGTACCTCCCGAAATCCCTCTCAAAAACCAAAGATGCGTGCCTATCATACTGGCACCTCTTGAGCAAAGATTTCACCCTGGAGATATCCTCTCGGCTACCCCCAGTCGAGACCAAATGCTCAAGCTTCCTCCTCAAGCTCTGGTACAGGCGGTACCTGTCCAGAGACCTGAGGCTCGAGAGCTGGCGGAAGAACTTGGTCACCCGATCTTTGAATATCTCCCACCACTCTGACTTACTATCACAGAGGTCCAGAAACGGCACCTGGCTCTGAAGAAAGTCCTCAAAGTATTGTCTCACCTCTGCTTCCTCTAGGAGGGCCGAATTCAGCTTCCAATACCCTCTTCCCATGCGGGGGGACTCTGCAATGTTCAGAGAAAACATAATTAAACAGTGATCAGAGAATTCTACCTCCACAACCTTTAAAGGTGAGAAAATAGCTTCCTCCTTTAAATAAAACCTATCTATTCTAGACCTAACATTATTACCCCTATAGTATGTGAATCCCGTGCGGCCTGGGGTATGCCTAATGTGGACATCCACCAGGCGAGCCTCACTAGCTATACTATTAAGGGAAATGCTATCATAAGCCAGCCGGTCTCTGGCGCCTCCTCTATCCTGGGGCCTCGTGATGGTATTGAAATCCCCTCCAAAGACCACCTGCCGGCTCGAAAAAAGGAAAGGCTTGATCCTCCTGAGGAGGCTTTTCCTCTCCCACTTAGATTGGGGCCCATAGATATTGATCAGGCGGAGTTCTTGCCCCCTCACGAGGACATCCAAGATCAAACACCTCCCCATTTCCAACTCGATTATCCGTCGGCTTTCAACCGGTGCGGTAAAAAGGACCGCCACTCCGCTATACGGCTCAGCCGCAAGAGACCAGTATGAGGGCCCAGATCTCCACTCCCTCCTCGCCTTATGAACCGCTGCCAAATCTGACAGCCTGGTCTCCTGCAAAAACAAAATGTCAGCTTCAATACGGCTGAAAAAAATCGAAGGCTGCATAGCGAGCCGCATCCGACTTGATGCTGGCGACATTAATGGTCACCAGAGTCAGCAGAGTGGGTGCCGCCATACAGGATGATCGAGTTAGATGTCCTTCTTCCTTCCACCCCTCCCGGGGCTATCCTCCAAGGCAGTGCGCCCTCTCTTGAGGGAGACAGTGGTGTCCATCCCTTCTGGCACCACTGTCCGCCCCCGCGCACCACCCTTGGCTTTCTCAGTTCCCGAACCTCTTCCTGCCTCCTCTCCTGAGGACCTTGCATCCCCACCGGAGAGGGGCGCGGGGCCCCCTAAAGGCTCTCCCTCCTGCTCCTCCGGTACCCCACCTATGACCTCTTCCCCAGATGAAGAAGAGGCGGCGATCTCATCCAAAGTGAGATACCGGTTGGAAAGCTCCAGAGGGGAGCCGGTTGCACCTTCCCTGGCCACTCTGGTCGAGCTTCTTGTTTTGGTCAGCCGTTTCCCCTTGATGTTCTCGGGCTCAGTCCCACTACCCTCTGCTGCGCTTTCATAGTAAGAGGACTGAGCCACCTCATCCCGTTCCAGTCTCCTAATTTCTGCCCTCAGTTCGCTGCCCCCTGGGGTCTCCGATCCTCTACGGGAGGCCACCGCTTGGGAAGGGGCAGGCATCACCCCAGAACGGGGATCCGCCTGTTCCCTTTCCTCCTGGCGCTTCTCCCTCCGCCTCTGCCTAGACGGACCATTTTTGTTCTTCCCAGACCCCTGACCTCTACTGCCTCCGCCAGCATCCGCCTCAGCAGTGGTGGTCTCCCGGCCCGCCCCTGCCTGAGCTCGGGCTGCATTGGCCTGAGAGAGGGGACAACGACTAAAAGGGTGTCCTAAGACACCACACAGGTTGCACCTAATCTGCTGCTCACAAGATGCGGCCAGATGACCTAACCCCCCGCACAAAGCGCACTTCTGCTCGGGGCAGCTGGCGCTGAAGTGAGAGGGGCTGCCGCACTTATGGCAGAGCTTAGGTTGCCCCCTGTAAAAAACCAAGATCCTGTCACGGCCGATGAAGGCAGATGACGGAATGTGGGAAACCGTACCTCCTAGATTTTTCAATTTAATGTTGAAAGTCCAGGCGCCCGACCAGATGCCAAACTCATCCAGGTTTTTTTCTGGGACACCCTGGACGTCCCCGTACCGACTCAACCAGGTCAAGATGTCCGTACAAGAAAGTGACTCGTTACGGGTGAGAACGGTCACCTTCTTCACCTCATTCTGGCGGGTCACCGGGTAAGCCCGGAAACCGCGCTTGTCCGGCATGTTCTTCACCAGCTGATATCCGGACCAGAACAGCTCAAGGCCCTCTGACCGGACAAAACTGATGTCGAACTCCTTGGAACCAAACGGATGTATCAAGGCGAAGATGTCAGCCACCTTGAACCCCATCCCAAACAGGAGCTCCGCGACCCTCTTTCTAGTAGGGCACGCATCATCACTTCCCCATTTAAGAAAGACTACATTCCGTCTAGCCCCAGGGCCGGCTATGGGTGAAGACCAGTTGGTCTCGCCCCTTCTCTGCTCTCGGAAGGCCCTTAGTCCAAACCTATCTATCCAGAAGGATAGATCAACCTTCTCACCCTCTACTATGATGGAGCTTTCCCCCTTTTTGAGGGCCTCCAGGAGTCGCCGCTGCAAGTTACCAGGACCAGACTCAGGAAATGAGGAAGCCAATGAGGACAAACCCCCCCCCCCCCCTGCAGCAGCAGCCACCTCGGCATAACTTCTGCCGGGCGCTACCCCCACAGGAGGGGCAGCCGGACCGGCTCCCCCCACCGTACTAGACTGCGCTGCACCGGACCCCACCAGGGGGGCAACACCAGGGGCCCCAGCCACTTGTTCAGCGGCTACAGACCGAACCCCCGCAGCCACCCCCCCACCAGGGCCAGGCGCAGCTTCCTTCCTTTTTCTAACTGTGTTCTCTATCTTTTTTGCCAAATCTGCCAAAAATGCGGTTACGTTAATTTTTTTCCCCGGGGGGCTTTTCCCCACTAGTCCCTCCAGGGGCCAGAGGGACCGCAGGAGCACCAGCCAATTCACAGGGACCACTAGCGGCTTCTACAGCCACCAATGGACCCCCAGCCGACACCCCCCCATCCCCCCCAGCCCCCGGAGGACCACCTGACCTACCCTCCGGGGAGGAAAAAAACCCTCTTTCAGGGGTCCCCACCACCTCCAGAGCTGGAGATGCCAGACTCACTGCTGGGCCAGCGACAACCCTAGAGGCTTTATCTTTAGCCATTTCTATCTCTTTATTTGCTTTATTTTTCCCACCAACTTGGACGCTGGTGGTGCCAACCACCCTTTTTGGCACCCCAACGTCCTCTGAGCTGGAGGAAACAGGGGAGGAGGGCAACGCCCCCGTCCTAATGTACTTCTCCATTGTCCCAGGAGAGTACCCCTGCTTCTTCCCACTCCCCCTGAGGGCTGTAGTTCTACTGTCCCCAGCCACTCCGGTCTTACTGGTGCACTTGCGCTTGGCAGCATTTTCAGCTGTCTCCTCACTGGAACTGAGAGTGCGCCCGGCCACGCCCCCAGTACTAGGAGCACCACCAGAGGCACGCCCAGGCACACCCCCAGCTACACCAGCCACAACACCACTGGGAGGAGGACCGCACCCAGGAGCGCGCCCAGGCACGCCCCCAACACCATCCCCACTCATGAGGACAGCGTCGGGAAAGCACCCAGACACGCCCCCGGCCGCGCCCCCCACCACATCTCCGCTCCCCGCCGCAAACAGACAGCGGGGACCGAGGGAGCACCGCCATGAGTGGGAGGAGCGACGAGCCCGTCGCACCGCCCCAACACCACCTTGCACATCGGGGCGGCAGACAGGCCCGCCTCTATCACGGGAGCAGACCCCCGCACCAAGCCACCCCCCCCTCCCACAGGGGAGTGACCCACGGTGCTGGAGGCCCCCGATCGGCCGCCATTATTCACGCTGCCCTCCATGAGGCCAGCAATGTCATCACTCTGCTCCATCTTTCCTCCTACTGACGCCGCACCTGACATGGACTTTTCAGCCCCTGCCAGGTGCGGAACAAAAACGTATCTTATCTCCTCCGTTCTTTTATCCTTTTTTTTCCCTTTTTTCTTCTTTGCATATCTGTCTTCATTCAACAGCTTCTCTTTAAAGGGGCCGCTCCTATTTATTAAAGTTTCCCTTTTCTTCTCAAACATAATTTCTTTTTTCAGTTCTCTAATCCTCTGGGATACAGGGGGCCGTTTCTTATTTGACAAAACATTTGCTTTCGCCCTCTGCATCTCAAGCTCCTGGCTCAGGATTCTGAGGTGCTGTCCCAGCTCCTTAACCTCATGGAGGTGGAACGCCACGCGGGAGCTGTAGGTGGGGGTGGACTCTCCCTCCCGCCGGGACCCCCAACCTACCTGGGACGACACCCCAGCCTCGGCAGAGCGTCCTTTCCTCCTTCCAGAGTTTCCAGGGTCCTCAGGGGGGACTTGGCTGCCACCATCTCCTCGTCCGTTCTTTCTCTCCCCCTCGCCTTCACCACTCTGGGTCCGTGTGCGGGATCCACCACCTCCACCTGACCCCGACTGGGGAGCAGGGAATTTCGTCTTTGAAGACATGGCCGCAGGACCCTGCCAGCTCCCTAGGGAGAGGCAGGGCCTGGGCTGGGGAGTGAGATGTCAAAACCTCCCCACAAGCCTGGTTCTGCCTAGGGGATTAAGGTGGAAATAAATCACCCTGGGCCTTGATGCTTCCTGGTAACTAGGAGCTCCACACAGACACAACCTCCCTCCTCTGCTATTGGAGCTGGAACTCTTTTTTTATTATAAAAGTACAAATCATAACAATAAATACACATAACAAACTGAAAACTTAAACAAAGACAGCATTCCAGCTGCCCCAGCCACATTCTCACACACATTCTCACCTACAACTATAAACTTACTAATAACACACTATCATGAAATGAAACTTACCTAGCCGGTTCGGCTGGAAATCCTAACTCAAAATAAACTAAGAAAAATAAAACTAAGAAAAATAAAACTAGGCTACTTTGCCATAACATAAAATTGGGCAACCTGCCCCTATAAAACATAAGAAAAACCCCAAAAAAACAAAATTATTTTTTTTTTGAATTTTTTTACTTTTTTTTTTTTTTTAATAATATAATAACACTACACACTAAACACTAAACACTAAACAACTTATCCTAACCTAAACTGTCCCTAGCCACTCCCTATTCTAAACTAAGACCCTCAGGGCTGACCTCCGCCTCATGTCCTCAGCATGTCCGCATAGTCCGAGGCCAGCCCCACCTCCACCACCCACATCCATCCCACGCCCCATGTCCTCCCATGTCCGCTTAGTCCAGGACTGGATGCAGGCCCCCCCACACTTAAAAAAGTGCCCTCCCCTCTCCCTAACCCACCCAACCTAACTAACTAACCCCCACTTGCCCTATCCTTAACATAACATAAGATAATTTATATATAATACCACACCAATAACATCACCATAACTCACACATAACCACTCCCGAAGGACCAAGTTCAGCCTTTGCAAGCCTTTCAAAAACCATATGCTTTATTTCAAAACAAAAACCTAGGGTGAGAGTATCAGCCCACCACCAGGAGGAGTACTACTAGACTACGGTACACTAAAAGCAAAACCTCTCCAGAGGAGAGAGGCCCTACTGGTACCCAGTCTTTCGTACTCAAGAGAACGCACCTTCACCAGGTCCCCCAGAATGTTCCTACACACCTCATCCACTGGGAGGACTTTCTGCTTCGTTGAGACTAGACACCGTGCATTCCACGTGTAGAACCTGACCACTATACTAACTAAAAAACAAGTGCACAGGTCCCTTCTTCCCAGGTCTCTGAGCACTCCATAGGCCCACTCCGCGTAGGAGAGGCTGGCTAGCCTAGGCCAGCCAATGGAAGCTCCCACCCGTTTGTACACCTCTGTATTAAAGGGACACTGAAGCAGGAAGTGCTCCATACTTTCCAGTATGGAGCCGCACTCCTCCCGGGGACAACCCCTTTCATCAGAGTTCCTGTACTTCAGAATTTAGCAACTGTAACCCCTTGTCTAGATCCCGGCTTGGGCAATCCCTGAGGGCCAGGGGCTTCTGGAAGTGGGACAACAAGACCCTCTCGTCAAGGGACCTCCTTGACAGAGTCCTGATTTCCCCCACCTCCAAACCCCACCGGCGGATTACCTTCAGAATCGGGGTGACATAAGCCGGAAGATATCCGTGAGGCGTACGCAGGTCCTTCACTTGCCCTCCCGTCTCCCATTCCTGGAAGAAAGGCCGAAACCACCCCCGGCAGGAGACTACCCACGGAGAAGCCCTCTCCATCCAGAGGTTTGCAAGATTTACCTTAACAAATGTGTTTACAAGACTCCCGCCAACGGTCCACGATTGACCCTCTTAAGAAAGGGATCAATCGCGAACACGTATAAAAGCGGGCTCAAAGGACAACCCTGGCGAACGCCAGACCCAACCTCAAATAGACAGCCAGACCAACCGTTCACAAGCGGGAAACTCTCCGCCCCCGCATACAAGATCTTTAACCAATCGACAAACCCCCCCGGCAGGCCATACTTCAGAAGGACCGACCAGAGGTACTCGTGGTTCACCCGATCAAACGCCTTTGCTTGATCTAAGGACAGCATGTACCCCTTCCAGTGGCCTGCCCTACTCTGTTCCACTGCCTCTCGGACACCGAAGACAGCACTAAAAGTGCTGCGGCCTGGAACTGAGCAATGCTGAGCCACCGAAAGAAGTTGAGGCGCGAACTTCACCAGCCTGTTAAACAGTATCTTGGCCAGAATCTTTCTGTCCGTATTGAGAAGTGCTATGGGACGCCAGTTCTCAATACGGCTCGGATCTTTACCCTTTGATAGAAGGATCAGTGCTGACCTCCTCATTGACCGAGGCAGAGTGCCCGAGGATAGACACTCATTGAATACCTCAGTCAAGAGGGGACATAAAGAGTCCTTAAAGGTCCTATAAAACTCGGATGTTAAGCCATCCGGGCCTGGCGACTTCTTCAGAGCTAACCCTTCCACCGCCAGGATAACTTCCTCCTTTCTGATCTCTTCTACAAAAACGTCAAAAGAGAGGTGAGCTTCTGACTCAGGGGTGATTTCAGCCAGGAAAGCCGACATCCTGTCCCGATCCAGATCCCTCTTCCCCAAGAGGCACGAGTAAAAGGATCTGACGACTTCCAGGATCCCTGATCTGGACCTGTTCAGAGACCCCGTACCATCAACCAGTCCTGTTATTAACTTACTCTTCACTGACATCTTACAGTTTCTGTAGGGGTTGGGCGAGCGGTACCTCCCGAAGTCCCTCTCAAAAACCAAAGATGCGTGTCTATCATACTGGCACCTCTTGAGCAAAGATTTCAGCCTGGAGATATCCTCGCGGCTACCTCCAGTCGAGACCAGATCTTCGAGTTTCCTCCTCAGACTCTGATACAGGCGGTACCTGTCCAGAGACCTGAGGCTCGAGAGCTGGCGGAAGAACTTTGCAGCCCGGTCTTTGAATACCTCCCACCACTCTGACTTAGTGTCACAGAGATCAAGCAAAGCTACCTGATTCTGAAGAAAGTCCTCAAAGGATTGTCTCACCTCTGCTTCCTCCAGGACTCCCGCATTCAGCTTCCAGTAACCTCTTCCCATTTGGGGGGATTCTGAAATATTCAGAGAAAACATAATCAGACAGTGATCAGAGAATTCCACCTCCACAACCCTTAAGGGCGAGAAGGTAGCTTCCTCCTTTAAAA
>NW_024400000.1:160810-200943 GCF_905171765.1 Bufo bufo | reverse complement strand
TCACCATTAGTGATGAGCTTGAGGTGCCATATTCGTTTTCGCGATATTTCGCGAATATTCGTTAGAATATTCGTATTCTATTCGCCGAAATCGAATATTCGTAAGTTTGCCAATAATATGCGCAAAATATGCGCATAGTTATACGCGTAATATGCGCATATTATGCGAATTCGCAAATTTCTAAATGTCTTTAGTGTTCAGTGGTGTTCACTGTTCAAATTATACAATAAAGGTTTTGAATATTCTCTATATTGCAATATAAAATCAGACTAGAACACAATGTTATTGCAATATAGCCTAGGCAATATTATTAAAAATGAATAGAAAGATTTCGAAACTACTAATGCCTTATATCCGCTTTGTTTTTTACGAATATTATAGATATTGTAATATATCATAGATTTCGAGTGATACGAATATTCTAAAACCTAATATATCATTAATTTTATCGAATATTCGTTAACATACAAATAGCTGAAACGGCACTGACATTTTCGTATCATTTTGCGCATGCGCGTGATTTGTTCAAAACCGGAAGTAAGCGCCGTTTTCAAACAGAATTCAACTTGCGTCAGTTTTGTGCGGTTGAAAACTTTAAGCGCTCAATTTATATGATGGTGGCCAGCAAGTTCACTAAAGCTGAGGAGGAGCTGATCGTCATAGTAAGTATAATCTAATTGAACATTTGTTCGCATACACGCTTGTTTGGCATATCTTAGTAATATTCCTATGTAGGTTTATTGAATTGAATTTTTCGGATGTATTTGTGTAAACTATTTTCGCATGGCATTAAAATTCGGATAGCACATACTTTGATTACATATAAATGATAGTTTGAAACAAGTATTGTTGACATTCCAAAGTAATAAATTTTTCATTTAATCATTAACATCTACTCATACTATATATAATGTGATTTTATCTATATTACTAAAATAAATAGTTAAGCATTTTTGATCTCATAAATGGTTTTAATGGTCTGCCAAAGCAGTATCTCACTGGCAACTGCTATATATTTATATGCTATTCATACATACATGTGGCCGACGTGTCATTATGTATGGATAGCAATGCATACAAATATATATATCAGATGCACATTGTACATCTAATTTCCTGCCTCAGACAATATACCCACACTGCATACCACCAAACCCCCCCCCCCAACCTCCCCCAACACACACACACACACAGTCTATTCAAACAGCGGTCCTCCAGTTGTTCTAAAACTACAACTCCCGTCCCATTATGTCCTTCTATAGGATGATAGCTGTAGGTTGTCATGGAATGATGTGAGTTTTATTTTTGCCACAGCCGGAGGGCCGCAGTTTGCAGGGGGGCCGCAGTGTGCGGACGGCTAGTCTAAATATTCAAATAAGTGTCCTGTTGGTCAGGAGAAGTAATTTTTTACATTATACAGTATATTTGCTGGTTCATTTAGCGTTACCCAGGGTGCACCACGTGGAGGCGGACCAGCTTTACACCCCAAACTATGCCGTCACGTCACTAGACAGGTACATCTCTCCTCAGATGGACAATATCTAATAGCTTATACCCCACACACATACAATTTCACCACATTTAGATTTTATACGGTTACGTTCCGTTAACTTAAATTGTATTATTTGACTCGCAAATAATAATAATTGTTGGTTTGGTATTTGAGATAATGATGACATGTTGGTGGTCAGTTACTGCGGCATCAAGGCAGCGCACGGCGAGCGGTTCCGTGTAATTAAACTACAACATGCAGAGCTTTTAGTTAGACTGCCTCTGGCCGTGTGCTGACTTGCTGCTGCTGGAACGTTTCCCTCGACACCAGTTCCATCCGTTTTGTTAACTGTCTATACTGTCACTGTGTTACATAATTTCATTGTGTAATACTACCGAGGGGGCCATGACGAAATCTTTTAGTCCTCCTTTGTGGGATGGGCCTCTTCTGGGTCAGGGCCGCAAAGCAGACGCTTCTCCTGATTCCCGGATAGTTACACCCCTGGCCGCCATTATTATAGTAAATGTTAACGTATCGTCATTCTTGTCGCTGTGGCGTATTTACAGGGCATGCTTGGGGGCCCTGACCCAGAAGGGGCAGATCCAGGAGGAGGAGGTCTAAAAGATTTTTTCAGGGCCCCCTCAACAGTATTACACAATAAAATTATATACAGTGACAGTATAGACAGTGTATAAAATGGATGGAACAGCTGCCGGGACTGGTGTGAGAGAGCAATCTTTACTAGCCACAGTTATGTGGGTGGCTTGAAAGTAATGCCTTTTTGAAAATTTGTGGGTGGTAGGTAGGTTGTCCCCATTAAAAAAAATTTGCTGTGGGGCCAAGTCATTTCTAACTACGCCACTGTCTGGGGGCATAAGTGAACTAGCGGCAGGAAGGATCTGACCGCTTGTTCAACTTCCTAGAATAGCCTGACGTACTCCACTTGTGCTAATGTTAAAGTTCCTTAATCTTAGTTTTATTAAATAATTTTTATAAAATGCTTCTTTTCTTAATCACGCAGCGCCTGTTAGAGCAAGGTTATGATGAACTACGCTCTAACAAATCAAAACACGCCATAGTAAGGGAGCTGAGGAAGGAGATGAGGAGGGTTCATGAGGGCAAACATGAAGCCTTGGCCATTTGCAAAAAGTGGTCGGACCTGAAGCGGAGACATATGGCCAGAATCCGCAAGATCCGTGACGAGCACTGTCCAGGTACAAACATTATTGAGTGTTGATGAAATAAACAAAAGTAACGTAATGGTGAGGTACATTTATTATTTGTGATTTTTATTTTTACATAAGTATTAATTTGTAATTATAGGGGCTCGCCTTCCGTCTGTAAAACACAGGCCTGCCAGCAGGGATTCCTGGGAGCTGTCGGCGTCTGAGGGGGAGCAGGAGCAGCAGGCAGGACCCTCAGGGACATCTAATGACCCACCACCACCACAGGAGGGGGAGTCAATGGTGGAGGAAGAGGCTGGACCAGCAGCCCTACCTGAGTTGCCCCCCCACATTTTTGAGGATGAGGAGCAGGAAGAGGAGGATGATGACGGGGTAGTCACCACCCCACACAAGGAGGGTAAATATGTGTGTAGTGGAGGGGTAGCACGATCCACAAGGTCTCCGCTGGGAGCCTGGAAACAGGAGCAAGCTCTTAAAAGAGCTTATACTCAGGGGAGTATTGTGATATAGCAATCCCCAAGAGTGTAGTTATTCCATCCCCCAAACAGGAGCCAAGACTTCATTAAGGAATAAAACAGGAACTCTTTATTGAGGGCTACCCCCCCTATGCAGCTCCCCATCTGGTGGACACGCCCCTAGTGGACAAGAAGCAAGACTGCTACACAGGACAGATATGCAGCAACTTAGGATACACAGACACAACACATCCCCACAATGCATCATGGTTTCCTACTCTCTGGCCTGGAGGCGAGAGGAGTAATCCAATTATCTTTCAGGACAAAGGGACATCGGCAATACACATGTGAGAACAACAGAACAGGAATCCCCACCCAAAAACACAATGTCACACCCTCCCAGCAACACAGACATTTAACATATTCCAAGATAGCTGAAGTCTGAGTGCATATCATTAGGTGAATGCCGCTCAGAATACACAAATACAATACAAATAGCTATCTGGGTGCCCTCACATAACAACATACAATTGCATCAATGCTGGCGGTTTTCATGCAGCCAGCCTAGGAACTTTACAGCCCACACGAACCATATTACACAAAACATCTATACGCTTGATTCTTTTAAGTGGCATACACATATGCAATAACGTCGTACATACAGGAATGACAATATACAGTGGCTGAGTTTGCCACCATGTGCTTTTGTTGTTTAAACTTATTCACACACACATGTATTAGTTTAGTTATATTGGATAACATAAAGTGCCAAACTTACAGTTCATTACAAGCAGGGTAAAAAGACAGTACTATCGAAACACACTACTGTCTGTCACCATTCTGGTTCCTTTCTTAGATTGTTCTGCGTTGGGATGGCCTGTCCACAATTTATCTTAAAATCCTTTTTAACAGCACCGTTATGAGAACATAGGATGGAGTACGGATGAGACATGTCCCACCCAATGTCTATGTTAACTATTTTAACCCCGTTCAAAAATCAATATTAAAGACAAAACTCCAGAAACAAAACAGGTGTGCTTATTCCCGACGTACAGATTAACGTAAATTTGTTTATCTTTTTCACACTTTTCAATCTTGTCGTTGCAATATTATTCAAAAATCTATTGATTATAAAAAGTATAATAATAATAAGAACCCTATCATTTATACCAATAAATATAAATTAATTATACAAATCAAATATCATATGTAAATTATGACCTCAATGACATAGACTATTCATGGACTAATGTTAGGTTAAAAAAAAATTTTTTTTTATTTTATATAGACGTTTAAAATGAAAAATATATTTTTCATATTTTTTTTCACCTACAATAGTCAATAGTGAACAACTTTATACAATATTCACTAAATTGCATTTAATGAGATGTCAAACAAATAAATACATATTTAAAATGTACTATATATATTATATATATATATATATATATATATATATATATATATATATATATATTTAATTATATATTTTTTTCTTTTTAACAGTAATTAAATCCCTCAAGGAGAAGGTTCAAGTCCTTCAGAGGGACCATGTTTCTCTGTTGAGGAAGTGCCGGGAGCAGCACTGCCGCAAATTACGCCAGTTAAGGGTGCAGTACTCCCACCAAATGGCTGTCGTGGAGGAGCAGCACAACAAGGCGGTTGGGGAGATACTCAACATTATTAATGTTCTGAAGGCCTTGCCTTAAGGCCAATTTTACTTTTTTTTTGTTGTTATTTAAATATTATAAAAAATATTATTTTATTTGTTGATCTATATATTGTGTGTTTGTTTTTATTTTATTAATTGAAGTTTTGCAATTCATTTCAAAACATTTGTTTACAGTGAGGCCCCTATACTATACACAAACTCATCAGTACACTGACAAACATCAACCGGAATGTACATATAAAATTGGCATTTTTTGTCCCACCCAGAAGTTCAACGCATATTTATAATAGCAGTAGTCCTTGATAATCGTTGAGTATGTTGCCTACACATAATTATTAAGCAATTGGATAATATGAGCATTTATGGTTGTTGTAGGCCTTATAATCCACCGTTAATCTCTTATTTCGAACTAATTGTGTATACCCCACAAAAAAAAAAAAAAAAAAGTAGATATAAGTAAAATGGTAAAGGCATGTTGTAAAAACTAAACAGCACGTATCCGTAATAGTGCACTTATTACAAAAAAATTTAAATGTCCTGGCATTGCTTCCGCCAAACAGACCAAAAAATGTGCTTACATGACTCAGAGTATAAGAATTCTCCAACAGTTGAGGAACATTATATAGTACGTATTTTTAAATTAAATTTTTTTAAAGCTGTGTCTATATATATTTAGCATGTGCAAATCATCATTACATTATTGTCAATATTTAAAAAAAATAGATAAAAGTAAATATCCCTATATACATGTGTCATTCAGGCTTCATTATCAAAACCGGATTGTCACACGGATGAGTCTAACGCCAGTCAGACCCAACCATGTAGATAGCTCAACACGGAAGTCGGCCACCCCTCCCAGGACAACAGACACCACCATGTTAGAACCTTAATCCGTAGGGAAAAAATAAACTTAAATAAAATCAAATAAAATTGTTTCATTAGGTTCATCAATAAGTCGAGTACTATTTTTATTGCACAAGACCTTTTGACAAGGGAAAGCCACATGCGGTCCACAACTTGCTACATCGTGAACCACAACATTGGCCCCCCAAACCCAATTTTTTAAAATAAACCAAAGAAAATAAAATAAAGTTAAATAATTTAATTTTGTAAATGAAGCCAAACAACACTTTTTATTTTATTGTGTTATTGATATACTTTTTTCTTATTTTAAATATTGACAATACATAAGTGACACAGCACATGCATGAATATTAACAATCCAAAACAAGTTTTGAGAATTCTACACTCTAGACTTGTTATAGTGCAAAGTAGAAAAATTGATCCATGCTGGTTGCCTACGCACGATTAAGAACCTTCATGTTTTACAGTTAACACTGTAGTAAAATGCAGACTCCAAAGTTATGATTCATAACTCTGCAGAATAATTGAATTAAATAACGCTTAAGTAGACTGTTATTTAAAAAAAATATATAAGGTCTTAAAGGTCTCAAATAACTTGTTTGTACATGGATTTAAATTAGGTTTAATGCTCCCTGAACAAATAGTTCACATTTGATACAATATGCATGATGCTATTATCTTATTCTAGACTGTTCATGGCATCACGGAAGAAAACATTAATTAATGTATTACTAACATGGTCAGTTGATCTGTTGTTTTAGTCTTTTCAACTGATTCATTAAAAACATAATGTTGCTCAATGATGAACATAGACTGGGACAACTCTAGCAAAGGCAAAATATAGCACTGGACCAACAGGCTTGTACAGTAGACACTAGTCATAATGGGTGAATCACTTCATCTTCATCTTTTTTGGTTGAGCCTATCACTCGGGAACCTGTTAAATATTGAATCATTCAAAATCAAAAAATTCTGACATAGCTCCAGATTACGATTTTTAAGCTCCTTAGCATGAACATTTTTTAGATATCAAAATAAAAACTATATTATATATGTTTTTTCATGAGGGTATTGTCAAAAAATGTTCAATAGCAGCAGCAGTAGATCCATTGTTTTAATCCACCTAGATGACTAGGATATATCAGGAGTCGTGACAGGTTGCATCATCCACCATAGGTTTTTTAAAAAAGGTATTGAATGAGCCCCACACAAGCAGAACATGAAGCAGCAGCAGTAGATTGAGTGTTATAATGCCCCTAGATGACTAGGATAGATCAGGAGTCAGGAGAGGTTGCATCATCCACCATAGGTTTTTTGTAAATGGTATTGAATGAGCCCCACACAAGCAGAACATGAAGCAGCAGCAGTAGATTGAGTGTTATAATGCCCCTAGATGACTAGGTTAGATCAGGAGTCATGACAGGTTGCATCATCAACCAGAGTTTTTCAGAAAATGGTATAGAATCAGGGCCACATATAGCTAGGCCCAAATCAGCAGAACATGAAGCAGCAGCAGTAGATTGAGTGTTATAATGCCCCTAGATGACTAGGTTAGATCAGGAGTCATGACAGGTTGCATCATCAACCAGAGTTTTTCAGAAAATGGTATAGAATCAGGGCCACATATAGCTAGGCCCAAATCAGCAGAACATGAAGCAGCAGCAGTAGATTGAGTGTTATAATGCCCCTAGATGACTAGGTTAGATCAGGAGTCAGGAGAGGTTGCATCATCCACCATAGGTTTTTTGTAAATGGTATTGAATGAGCCCCACACAAGCAGAACATGAAGCAGCAGCAGTAGATTGAGTGTTATAATGCCCCTAGATGACTAGGTTAGATCAGGAGTCAGGAGAGGTTGCATCATCCACCATAGGTTTTTTGTAAATGGTATTGAATGAGCCCCACACAAGCAGAACATGAAGCAGCAGCAGTAGATTGAGTGTTATAATGCCCCTAGATGACTAGGTTAGATCAGGAGTCATGACAGGTTGCATCATCAACCAGAGTTTTTCAGGAAATGGTATTGAATGAGGGCCACATATAGCTAGGCCCAAATCAGCAGAACATGAAGCAGCAGTAGTAGATTGAGTGTTATAATGCCCCTAGATGACTAGGTTAGATCAGGAGTCATGACAGGTTGCATCATCAACCAGAGTTTTTCAGAAAATGGTATTGATTGAGGGCCACATATAGCTAGGCCCAAATCAGCAGAACATGAAGCAGCAGCAGTAGATTGAGTGTTATAATGCCCCTAGATGACTAGGATAGATCAGGAGTCAGGAGAGGTTGCATCATCCACCATAGGTTTTTTGTAAATGGTATTGAATGAGCCCCACACAAGCAGAACATGAAGCAGCAGCAGTAGATTGAGTGTTATAATGCCCCTAGATGACTAGGTTAGATCAGGAGTCAGGAGAGGTTGCATCATCCACCATAGGTTTTTTGAAAATGGTATTGAATGAGCCCCACACAAGCAGAACATGAAGCAGCAGCAGTAGATTGAGTGTTATAATGCCCCTAGATGACTAGGATAGATCAGGAGTCAGGAGAGGTTGCATCATCCACCATAGGTTTTTTGTAAATGGTATTGAATGAGCCCCACACAAGCAGAACATGAAGCAGCAGCAGTAGATTGAGTGTTATAATGCCCCTAGATGACTAGGTTAGATCAGGAGTCATGACAGGTTGCATCATCAACCAGAGTTTTTCTGAAAATGGTATTGATTGAGGGCCACATATAGCTAGGCCCAAATCAGCAGAACATGAAGCAGCAGCAGTAGATTGAGTGTTATAATGCCCCTAGATGACTAGGTTAGATCAGGAGTCAGGAGAGGTTGCATCATCCACCATAGGTTTTTTGTAAATGGTATTGAATGAGCCCCACACAAGCAGAACATGAAGCAGCAGCAGTAGATTGAGTGTTATAATGCCCCTAGATGACTAGGTTAGATCAGGAGTCATGACAGGTTGCATCATCAACCAGAGTTTTTCAGAAAATGGTATAGAATCAGGGCCACATATAGCTAGGCCCAAATCAGCAGAACATGAAGCAGCAGCAGTAGATTGAGTGTTATAATGCCCCTAGATGACTAGGTTAGATCAGGAGTCAGGAGAGGTTGCATCATCCACCATAGGTTTTTTGTAAATGGTATTGAATGAGCCCCACACAAGCAGAACATGAAGCAGCAGCAGTAGATTGAGTGTTATAATGCCCCTAGATGACTAGGTTAGATCAGGAGTCAGGAGAGGTTGCATCATCCACCATAGGTTTTTTGTAAATGGTATTGAATGAGCCCCACACAAGCAGAACATGAAGCAGCAGCAGTAGATTGAGTGTTATAATGCCCCTAGATGACTAGGTTAGATCAGGAGTCATGACAGGTTGCATCATCAACCAGAGTTTTTCAGAAAATGGTATTGAATGAGGGCCACATATAGCTAGGCCCAAATCAGCAGAACATGAAGCAGCAGCAGTAGATTGAGTGTTATAATGCCCCTAGATGACTAGGTTAGATCAGGAGTCATGACAGGTTGCATCATCAACCAGAGTTTTTCAGAAAATGGTATAGAATCAGGGCCACATATAGCTAGGCCCAAATCAGCAGAACATGAAGCAGCAGCAGTAGATTGAGTGTTATAATGCCCCTAGATGACTAGGTTAGATCAGGAGTCAGGAGAGGTTGCATCATCCACCATAGGTTTTTTGTAAATGGTATTGAATGAGCCCCACACAAGCAGAACATGAAGCAGCAGCAGTAGATTGAGTGTTATAATGCCCCTAGATGACTAGGTTAGATCAGGAGTCATGACAGGTTGCATCATCAACCAGAGTTTTTCAGAAAATGGTATAGAATCAGGGCCACATATAGCTAGGCCCAAATCAGCAGAACATGAAGCAGCAGCAGTAGATTGAGTGTTATAATGCCCCTAGATGACTAGGTTAGATCAGGAGTCAGGAGAGGTTGCATCATCCACCATAGGTTTTTTGTAAATGGTATTGAATGAGCCCCACACAAGCAGAACATGAAGCAGCAGCAGTAGATTGAGTGTTATAATGCCCCTAGATGACTAGGTTAGATCAGGAGTCATGACAGGTTGCATCATCAACCAGAGTTTTTCAGGAAATGGTATTGAATGAGGGCCACATATAGCTAGGCCCAAATCAGCAGAACATGAAGCAGCAGTAGTAGATTGAGTGTTATAATGCCCCTAGATGACTAGGTTAGATCAGGAGTCATGACAGGTTGCATCATCAACCAGAGTTTTTCAGAAAATGGTATTGATTGAGGGCCACATATAGCTAGGCCCAAATCAGCAGAACATGAAGCAGCAGCAGTAGATTGAGTGTTATAATGCCCCTAGATGACTAGGATAGATCAGGAGTCAGGAGAGGTTGCATCATCCACCATAGGTTTTTTGTAAATGGTATTGAATGAGCCCCACACAAGCAGAACATGAAGCAGCAGCAGTAGATTGAGTGTTATAATGCCCCTAGATGACTAGGTTAGATCAGGAGTCATGACAGGTTGCATCATCAACCAGAGTTTTTCAGAAAATGGTATAGAATCAGGGCCACATATAGCTAGGCCCAAATCAGCAGAACATGAAGCAGCAGCAGTAGATTGAGTGTTATAATGCCCCTAGATGACTAGGTTAGATCAGGAGTCAGGAGAGGTTGCATCATCCACCATAGGTTTTTTGTAAATGGTATTGAATGAGCCCCACACAAGCAGAACATGAAGCAGCAGCAGTAGATTGAGTGTTATAATGCCCCTAGATGACTAGGTTAGATCAGGAGTCAGGAGAGGTTGCATCATCCACCATAGGTTTTTTGTAAATGGTATTGAATGAGCCCCACACAAGCAGAACATGAAGCAGCAGCAGTAGATTGAGTGTTATAATGCCCCTAGATGACTAGGTTAGATCAGGAGTCATGACAGGTTGCATCATCAACCAGAGTTTTTCAGAAAATGGTATAGAATCAGGGCCACATATAGCTAGGCCCAAATCAGCAGAACATGAAGCAGCAGCAGTAGATTGAGTGTTATAATGCCCCTAGATGACTAGGTTAGATCAGGAGTCAGGAGAGGTTGCATCATCCACCATAGGTTTTTTGTAAATGGTATTGAATGAGCCCCACACAAGCAGAACATGAAGCAGCAGCAGTAGATTGAGTGTTATAATGCCCCTAGATGACTAGGTTAGATCAGGAGTCATGACAGGTTGCATCATCAACCAGAGTTTTTCTGAAAATGGTATTGATTGAGGGCCACATATAGCTAGGCCCAAATCAGCAGAACATGAAGCAGCAGCAGTAGATTGAGTGTTATAATGCCCCTAGATGACTAGGTTAGATCAGGAGTCAGGAGAGGTTGCATCATCCACCATAGGTTTTTTGTAAATGGTATTGAATGAGCCCCACACAAGCAGAACATGAAGCAGCAGCAGTAGATTGAGTGTTATAATGCCCCTAGATGACTAGGTTAGATCAGGAGTCAGGAGAGGTTGCATCATCCACCATAGGTTTTTTGTAAATGGTATTGAATGAGCCCCACACAAGCAGAACATGAAGCAGCAGCAGTAGATTGAGTGTTATAATGCCCCTAGATGACTAGGTTAGATCAGGAGTCATGACAGGTTGCATCATCAACCAGAGTTTTTCAGAAAATGGTATTGAATGAGGGCCACATATAGCTAGGCCCAAATCAGCAGAACATGAAGCAGCAGCAGTAGATTGAGTGTTATAATGCCCCTAGATGACTAGGATAGATCAGGAGTCAGGAGAGGTTGCATCATCCACCATAGGTTTTTTGTAAATGGTATTGAATGAGCCCCACACAAGCAGAACATGAAGCAGCAGCAGTAGATTGAGTGTTATAATGCCCCTAGATGACTAGGTTAGATCAGGAGTCAGGAGAGGTTGCATCATCCACCATAGGTTTTTTGTAAATGGTATTGAATGAGCCCCACACAAGCAGAACATGAAGCAGCAGCAGTAGATTGAGTGTTATAATGCCCCTAGATGACTAGGTTAGATCAGGAGTCAGGAGAGGTTGCATCATCCACCATAGGTTTTTTGTAAATGGTATTGAATGAGCCCCACACAAGCAGAACATGAAGCAGCAGCAGTAGATTGAGTGTTATAATGCCCCTAGATGACTAGGTTAGATCAGGAGTCAGGAGAGGTTGCATCATCCACCATAGGTTTTTTGTAAATGGTATTGAATGAGCCCCACACAAGCAGAACATGAAGCAGCAGCAGTAGATTGAGTGTTATAATGCCCCTAGATGACTAGGTTAGATCAGGAGTCAGGAGAGGTTGCATCATCCACCATAGGTTTTTTGTAAATGGTATTGAATGAGCCCCACACAAGCAGAACATGAAGCAGCAGCAGTAGATTGAGTGTTATAATGCCCCTAGATGACTAGGTTAGATCAGGAGTCAGGAGAGGTTGCATCATCCACCATAGGTTTTTTGTAAATGGTATTGAATGAGCCCCACACAAGCAGAACATGAAGCAGCAGCAGTAGATTGAGTGTTATAATGCCCCTAGATGACTAGGTTAGATCAGGAGTCAGGAGAGGTTGCATCATCCACCATAGGTTTTTTGTAAATGGTATTGAATGAGCCCCACACAAGCAGAACATGAAGCAGCAGCAGTAGATTGAGTGTTATAATGCCCCTAGATGACTAGGTTAGATCAGGAGTCATGACAGGTTGCATCATCAACCAGAGTTTTTCAGGAAATGGTATTGAATGAGGGCCACATATAGCTAGGCCCAAATCAGCAGAACATGAAGCAGCAGTAGTAGATTGAGTGTTATAATGCCCCTAGATGACTAGGTTAGATCAGGAGTCATGACAGGTTGCATCATCAACCAGAGTTTTTCAGAAAATGGTATTGATTGAGGGCCACATATAGCTAGGCCCAAATCAGCAGAACATGAAGCAGCAGCAGTAGATTGAGTGTTATAATGCCCCTAGATGACTAGGTTAGATCAGGAGTCATGACAGGTTGCATCATCAACCAGAGTTTTTCAGAAAATGGTATAGAATCAGGGCCACATATAGCTAGGCCCAAATCAGCAGAACATGAAGCAGCAGCAGTAGATTGAGTGTTATAATGCCCCTAGATGACTAGGTTAGATCAGGAGTCAGGAGAGGTTGCATCATCCACCATAGGTTTTTTGTAAATGGTATTGAATGAGCCCCACACAAGCAGAACATGAAGCAGCAGCAGTAGATTGAGTGTTATAATGCCCCTAGATGACTAGGTTAGATCAGGAGTCATGACAGGTTGCATCATCAACCAGAGTTTTTCAGAAAATGGTATAGAATCAGGGCCACATATAGCTAGGCCCAAATCAGCAGAACATGAAGCAGCAGCAGTAGATTGAGTGTTATAATGCCCCTAGATGACTAGGTTAGATCAGGAGTCAGGAGAGGTTGCATCATCCACCATAGGTTTTTTGTAAATGGTATTGAATGAGCCCCACACAAGCAGAACATGAAGCAGCAGCAGTAGATTGAGTGTTATAATGCCCCTAGATGACTAGGTTAGATCAGGAGTCATGACAGGTTGCATCATCAACCAGAGTTTTTCAGGAAATGGTATTGAATGAGGGCCACATATAGCTAGGCCCAAATCAGCAGAACATGAAGCAGCAGTAGTAGATTGAGTGTTATAATGCCCCTAGATGACTAGGTTAGATCAGGAGTCATGACAGGTTGCATCATCAACCAGAGTTTTTCAGAAAATGGTATTGATTGAGGGCCACATATAGCTAGGCCCAAATCAGCAGAACATGAAGCAGCAGCAGTAGATTGAGTGTTATAATGCCCCTAGATGACTAGGTTAGATCAGGAGTCAGGAGAGGTTGCATCATCCACCATAGGTTTTTTGTAAATGGTATTGAATGAGCCCCACACAAGCAGAACATGAAGCAGCAGCAGTAGATTGAGTGTTATAATGCCCCTAGATGACTAGGTTAGATCAGGAGTCAGGAGAGGTTGCATCATCCACCATAGGTTTTTTGTAAATGGTATTGAATGAGCCCCACACAAGCAGAACATGAAGCAGCAGCAGTAGATTGAGTGTTATAATGCCCCTAGATGACTAGGTTAGATCAGGAGTCAGGAGAGGTTGCATCATCCACCATAGGTTTTTTGTAAATGGTATTGAATGAGCCCCACACAAGCAGAACATGAAGCAGCAGCAGTAGATTGAGTGTTATAATGCCCCTAGATGACTAGGTTAGATCAGGAGTCATGACAGGTTGCATCATCAACCAGAGTTTTTCAGAAAATGGTATTGAATGAGGGCCACATATAGCTAGGCCCAAATCAGCAGAACATGAAGCAGCAGCAGTAGATTGAGTGTTATAATGCCCCTAGATGACTAGGTTAGATCAGGAGTCATGACAGGTTGCATCATCAACCAGAGTTTTTCAGAAAATGGTATAGAATCAGGGCCACATATAGCTAGGCCCAAATCAGCAGAACATGAAGCAGCAGCAGTAGATTGAGTGTTATAATGCCCCTAGATGACTAGGTTAGATCAGGAGTCAGGAGAGGTTGCATCATCCACCATAGGTTTTTTGTAAATGGTATTGAATGAGCCCCACACAAGCAGAACATGAAGCAGCAGCAGTAGATTGAGTGTTATAATGCCCCTAGATGACTAGGTTAGATCAGGAGTCATGACAGGTTGCATCATCAACCAGAGTTTTTCAGAAAATGGTATAGAATCAGGGCCACATATAGCTAGGCCCAAATCAGCAGAACATGAAGCAGCAGCAGTAGATTGAGTGTTATAATGCCCCTAGATGACTAGGTTAGATCAGGAGTCAGGAGAGGTTGCATCATCCACCATAGGTTTTTTGTAAATGGTATTGAATGAGCCCCACACAAGCAGAACATGAAGCAGCAGCAGTAGATTGAGTGTTATAATGCCCCTAGATGACTAGGTTAGATCAGGAGTCATGACAGGTTGCATCATCAACCAGAGTTTTTCAGAAAATGGTATTGAATGAGGGCCACATATAGCTAGGCCCAAATCAGCAGAACATGAAGCAGCAGCAGTAGATTGAGTGTTATAATGCCCCTAGATGACTAGGTTAGATCAGGAGTCAGGACAGGTTGCATCATCCACCATAGGTTTTTTGAAAATGGTATTGAATGAGGGCCACATATAGCGAGGCCAAAATAACTAATATGATAATAATTAAACAAATATTGATAAAATTATAGATTTTACATTACAAACAATTAAAAAACAACGTATTGGAGGGAGAGCAAAGGAGAGGGATGAACAAGGGACCCTTCAGCGCCCTGAACCGACAGCGGGGGCCAAGAAGTCACTGCCGATCCAGGACTCATTCATTTTTATGAATGTTAGTCTGTCCACAGAGTCAGTGGACAGACGGGTCCTCTTGTCGGTGACCACCCCACCTGCCGCGCTGAAAGTCCGCTCAGACAGTACGCTGGAGGGGGGGCAAGAAAGTATCTCCAGCGCATACTGAGCGAGCTCGCGGCAGGTGTCCAGCCTGGCAACCCAGTACTCCATGGGGTCGTCGGTGCTCATGCTGTCGGAAGCACCAACGGACCCCATGTAGTCTGCCACCATGCGAGCCAGCCGCTGGTGGTTACTCATGCTGCTGCTGCTGGTACTGGGTCGCGCAGACTGGTAGAACAGCCTCATCTCACCCTCAAGGTCACCTGCTCGGCTGGTGCTGGTGGTTCCAGACACCTGCTGGGTGAGATGGGCGGGGAGAACTGGAGCGTGAGGCATAGGGTTTGCCTCCTCCAGCCGGTGGACCAGACAGGCCCGCAACTTTTCAATACGGGCCTGCCTCCGGCTGGCTGGTAGAAACTCCTCCAGTTTCCCCTTGCAGCGAGGGTCTAATAGGGTGGCCAACCAAAACTCATCCCTCTCCTTTATTTTTATGATCCGGGGGTCCCTCCTGAGGCATCGCAGCATGTGGGCAGCCATGGGGAAGAGCACAGCCCGCTGTGACTCTTCAGAGCTGCCAGAGACCATGACCTCTTGGTCCTCCTGCTGCCGATGCTGCTGCTCACGGTCGGAGGTGCCCCACCCCCGGACTATAGGGGCCCCCAGCACCGGCTCTCCCTCCTGACCAAGCCCAGACTCATGGATGTCCACTAGTTCATCCTCCTCCTCGTCCTGGGCCTGGTCCAGGTGGAGCATGGTTGACTCTTCATGCTCCACCAAGGCACTCTCCCCAGCTTCAAGCAGGCGATCTAGTGTCCTGTCCAGCAGGAACACTAATGGGAGCACATCGTTGAGGCCGACATGCTCCCTGCTAACCATCTTTGTCGCCTGCTCGAATGGGGCCAACACGTGGCAGACTTGATGAATCTGCCCCCACTCCGCATTAGTGATGTAGGGGAGTGAGTGTGTTGGCCCTGCAGTGCCTAGCTCCAGCAGGTATTCCCTCACCGCCCGTCGCTGCTCCCACAACCTCTCCAGCATGTTGAGGGTGGAGTTCCACCGCGTCACACTGTCCATAATCAGCCTGTGGGTGGGCAGGCTGTTGTCCCGCTGCAGTTTGGACAGGGACGCGGTGGCGGTTGGGGATCGGCGGAAGTGGCCGGCAATCCTACGTACCCTTTGCACAATGTCACTCAACCCTGGGTAAGTGCGGAGGAATTTCTGCACCACAAGGTTGAGGACATGTGCCATGCAGGGCACGTGTGTAAGACTGCCAGCCTGAAGGGCGGCGAGTAGGTTGCTGCCGTTGTCACAGACAACCATACCTGCCTGGAGCCTTCGGGGTGTCAGCCACTTCTGGACCTGAGCCTGTAGTGCGGACAGAACATGAGGTCCAGTGTGTCTCCGTTCCCCCAAGCTCACAAGCTGGAGCACGGCCTGGCAGCGGACGTGCCCCACACTTGCGTAGCTACGGGGACGCTTGCTTGGGGGCTCAACAGCCGTGGAGACAGTGGCTTGCGGGAGAGGAGCAGTTCTCCCATGGACACCCCGGGGCGGCACCACAAACTCAGATGCCGCCGTTCCCTCCCCGGCGCCTCGGAGGGAAACCCAATGGGCTGTGAAACTTAGGTAGCGACCCTGCCCATGCCTGCTGGTCCAAGCATCCATTGTGAGATGCACCCTGTCGCTGACAGCATGATCCAGCGACAGGCATACATTCTGCACAAGGTGCTGGTGCAGGGCAGGGACACCAGTCCTGGCAAAGTAATGGCGGCTGGGGACACGCCATTTGGGTTGGGCCTGCTCCAACATCTGCCTAAATGGGTTGCTGTCAACCAGATTGTACGGAAGCAGATGTTGGGCAATAACCCTTGCCAGGAGCCCATTGAGTGAACGCACACGTCGATCCCCTGGGGCGTAGGGCACGGTACGTTCAAAAGCATCAGCAATTGTTGGCTGGCGCCGGACGGCAGAGGAGATAGAGGAGGGTGCACTGGTTGCAGAGGGATGGCTGCCGGTACCAATACCTCTACTAGAGGAAGCTGGTGGGTGGGAAACAGTAGTGGCAATATAGAGGGGGAGCTGCTGTACAGTGGCAGGAGCTGCTGTCCCCTGAACACTGGCGTTGCTGCTACTACCACTCTTACTGTGTTCCCACTCCCGCCAGTGGTTCAATCTCATGTGCTGGTTCAGGGCTGTGGTACCCAGCCGAGAAACTAACCTCCCTCTCCTCACCCTGGCATGGCAGAGGTTACAAACAGCAACAGTAACATCATCTGTTGCCAGGGTGAAGAAAGCCCAAACAGGAGACTTCCGCACCAACCTCCTGTCCGATGGCATGGTGCTGGCTTGCGCCTGTTGGGCCTCAGTGTGCACAGGCGGAGCATGCTGCTGCTGTTGCTGCCTGATCCTCTCGACAGTAGAGCCCCTGCCAATGGGCTCCCTGGAGACCTGCCGCACCGTTTCCCTCTGGTGACTACCTACTTCAGTGCTGCTGGCACTTGACAAAATAGGTGGCACCCATTCGGCATCACCCTCCTCCTCATTTTCAACGTCAGACCCGGTGCCAAACTGTGGTGGACTGAGGGGAACAGCTAACATGGAGCCTCTGACTGTTCTCCGCTGTCCCCTTGCTGGCACCTGGGTCTGACTAGATGCGGGAGTTGTGTGGCTCAAACCACCCGCACCTGTTGGAAGGGATTCCAAAGGCGTATTTATTGACGTTGCCCCCTCCTCCTCGTTATCACCCATCCCTTCCAAAAAGTACTGCCCATCTTGAGGGCTGAACTGTAAATCACCCTCCTGAATAGCCTCCCCCAGAATGTCCAGCTCTGTGTCCTCGTCTTCAAACATGAGCGGGGACAATTCTGTGGGAGTGGGGGTTGCTAGTACAGGAGGCGTAGATCTGCCGCTACTGCTGCTGCTATGAACTGGGGCTGAGGACTCCGTGGCACTCGAGTCAGCCACCAGAGCCATCACTGTCTCGGCGTCCTGGGAAAGTATGGCCCTTGGACGGCTGCTAAAATTAAAAAAATCACGGATCAGGCGGACACCACTGCCACTGGCACCTGCCTGTACATGACTGGAGGAGCGGCCCCGCGCTGTCGGCGGTCCAGCAACGGAACTGACTCCTCTATTTGCCCGACCGCGGCTGCCTGCACGGCCCGGTGCACTCATAATTTACGTAAAAGTGATTGGGCCAAAGGTTTTTTGTGGTAGGGACGTGTGTCAAAAAACAAAATAGATTTAACTTGTAATGTAAACCAAAAAAAATAATAAAAATAAATTAAAGTAATAAACGGAAAATAAATAAAACGCCTAACTTCAAAACGAGACTAATTTAGAGTAAGTATAATTTTTTTTTTGATTTATTTATGAAAAAATAAGAAACACAGAAAACACGCACACAATCAGACGCAAAGACAAGACAAACAAAATATTTTTTTTTTCTTTTATAAAACTCTAACAAAGAAAAACGCGGACAATCAGACGCAAAGACAAGACAGATGTAACAAATCTAAACACAAAACTAAACTTTTTTTTTTTTTTTTTCTTTTTTCTAAGTATAAAACAGAAAAACGCGGACAATCAGACGCAAAGACAAGACAGATGTAACAAATCTAAACACAAAACTAAACTTTTTTTTTTTTTTCTTTTTTCTAAGTATAAAACAGAAAAACGCGGACAATCAGACGCAAAGACAAGACAGATGTAACAAATCTAAACACAAAACTAAACTTTTTTTCTTTTTTTTTCTTTTTCCAAACTATAAAACAGAAAAACGCGGACAATCAGACGCAAAGACAAGACAGATGTAACAAAACTGAAGTTTTAAATTAACTATAACACAGAAACACGCAATCAAACAGAAGTTTAAACAAGGACGGACAGACAGACAGAAAATTACACTAAATCCCTAACTGACCTAACCTAAAATCTGTTCTAAATAGCCCTAAACACTAACCTAAACTATTAATCTATATCTAGAGGTCTTTTCAAGTCCCTAACTACCTATACCTAATGCCCTACACAGATCCCTGCACTAAAACCTATCAGCTAACTGTATCTTGTATCTTTTAACTAACTAATCTAACCTATCTAATAATACAGACCCTGACATGCATCAGGTGCTTCCAATCACTCCGGCCGCCAGCCCATTCGCTGCCGAGTTCCCGGGCCGCCGGGCGGACAGGTGCATCTGATTGTGAAGGAAGTAAATGCCGTTTACCATTTTTTTTTCGCTTCACAAGCAACGTGATGTATTGCAGACTGCTCCTCGCTTGCATTTCGCCATGTACCCGTCCCCGAAACAGACACCTATCAGCCGTGAACGAGGCATACTGTGAGTATGACCCATGGATGGGAACCCTCTCTGCTGGGTGGGTTGCAGAGGAGCTGCCGGGCGAGTTTTAGCCGAGCACGGCGGGCTGCCATTCGAGTGTCCGCCGAGTCCTAGGGGCTGCATGGCGACTGTCCACCGAAGCCTGTGGGGGTACCAGCCCAGGGGCTGTCATGCCGGTGTCCGCTGAAGCCTCCAGGCAGCCAGCCACACGGCCGCCATGCGAGTGTCCGCCGAGGCCTGTGCGCTGCCAGCCCAGCGGCCGCCATGCGAGCGTCCGCCGGCTTAATGGATGTTAGCCGAGCGTGTCCTCCAAAGGCTATGGCTGCTAAGTGCACCCCAAAACCAGTGAGCAGATTCTCCCGGGACACCGCATCCCTCAGGCCACTGCTCAGCTTGTTTCAGACAGACCGCTGGTCGCTCCATGGTCTGAGGCGCCTGTCAGTAGAAGGGTGAGGGGGTTCGAATGTACCCCGTCTCCCACACCTCATGGGAGAAGGTAGATAGGCCCTGGGGTGAACTGGGTGGTCTCATCCCACCAGAAGTTCCAGGGGCCTGGGTAGGAGTCCCTCACTCCTCCCGCTGGCAAAGAGAAGGGCATATTATGTTGTTTTGAGAGAGAACGTGAATGAGCATGCACCTAACAGGTGCACCCGTCCAGCAGTTCCAGCGGCTGGCCATGTTGGGGTCCCCAATCCCCGGCCACATAGGTGGTGTGTCATGCCATGGAGGGATCCCTGTCTCCCACACCTCATGAGAGAAGGTAGATAGGCCCTGGGGTGAACTGGGTGGTCTCAGCCCACCAGAAGTTCCAGGGGCCTGGGTAGGAGTCCCTCACTCCTCCCGCTGGCAAAGAGAAGGGCATATTATGTTGTTTTGAGAGAGAACGTGAATGAGCATGCACCTAACAGGTGCACCCGTCCAGCAGTTCCAGCGGCTGGCCATGTTGGGGTCCCCAATCCCCGGCCACATAGGTGGTGTGTCATGCCATGGAGGGATCCCTGTCTCCCACACCTCATGAGAGAAGGTAGATAGGCCCTGGGGTGAACTGGGTGGTCTCAGCCCACCAGAAGTTCCAGGGGCCTGGGTAGGAGTCCCTCACTCCTCCCGCTGGCAAAGAGAAGGGCAGATTATGTTGTTTTGAGAGAGAACGTGAATGAGCATGCACCTAACAGGTGCACCCGTCCAGCAGTTCCAGCGGCTGGCCATGTTGGGGTCCCCAATCCCCGGCCACATAGGTGGTGTGTCATGCCATGGAGGGATCCCTGTCTCTCACACCTTGCGGAAGAAGGTATATAGGCACCGTGGGTGAACTGGGTGGGTGCATCCCACCAGCAGTTCCATGAAGTAGCACTAAGCCGGCGTGTGTGATTTGTCATACCCATGTTTATATTGTAATTTTATCTCTCTTCCAAGTCACAACCGGACTGTCCTCACCTGTGCTGTCTGTCACAAAGTGTACAAAGACCTATCCACGCACTTGAGGAGATGCTGCATGAGACTTTGTACAGATGATGAGATCCAATCCAGTCTGTTATCTTCCAAGACCTCCCTGAAAAACATTGCCAGCCGTGGTACCACCATCAGCTACCATCAGGTCGCCTCCCTTCAATCCACTGAGGACATCGTATGGTTCCTGGAAGACAGAGGGTTTACCATCATTGATAAGCCCCCTTCTCCCTGGTAAGGTCCTGCAATGTGTGGTACACCTGTGTTCCCATCTGAACACCCTTCTAGTTACTTACGTACCTTCTACTTCTCTCTTTAGCGCTGCCAGTTTGTCGTCTGGTACTCCTATTCCTCCTGCCCAGGCCAGCCAGCATCTTTCATCTTCCACCCCCAACGATCATGGAACTGCTTGCCAGCTCAGCAGTGATTGGGAGGATGAAGCTTCAGAGACCGTGGGCCTAGTGGAGGAGGATGAGGCTTCAATAACCCTGAGTCTAGTGGAGGACAAGGGTGCTTCCGTAACCTTGAGCCCGGTGGTGGAGGATTATTCAGGAACCGTGAGCTCAGAGGAGGTTTCTTCAGGAACCGTGAGCCCAGTGGTGGTGGAGGTTTCTTCAGGATCCGTGAGCCCAGTGGTGGTGGAGGTTTCTTCAGGAACCATGAGCCCAGTGGAGGAGTGTGCCTCAGTAACCCTGAGCCTAGTGGAGGTGGATCTGGCCCCTTCAGGTGTGGAGGGGGATGTGACCCCTTCAGGATCCATGGACCTATTATCTGCAACCGAGTCTCCAGATGATAGCGACGATAAGTCCTTTCAATGCACTCCCAGGTGGGTACATGACCCTCGGTGATGAACCTTGACTTTCATGGTTCCACCGTGACTGTTTCCTTTTTCTCATCATCCTTTTCCCCTGCCTCTAGGACTTTGAAAACCACAGGGAGAGGTGATGCACGGAAGAGGATGCAGGACGCTGGGCTGTACAACCGTCATCCCTCCGGGGATCCTCTGTTGAAACCTTACGCCAATTACCTGCGGTCTACGCTGGGCCTGAGCAATCACAGGCAGGAGGTGGATGCGGTTGCCCGGTTCCTATACTTTATGAACCCACAACGTGCCTGCCTAGACTTTGTCAGCGACATTGAGAAGGTTCGTTCTTACTTTGACAAGCTCTTAGAAGCCAAGCTCTCTCACCAGACTAGGCTCAACTGCATCCAGCGTATTCGGCGGTTCGTAAAGTACAATATGCGCTCCACCAACCTTTCCATCAGGCAGCCTGACCTGTACAAGAAGTGCAAGTTCTTCATCACGGTCACCGAAGACATCCAAAAGATCCTGTCCAAGGGGCTCTCAAGAGACAGGGTCGACAAGAGGTGAATGTGGAGCCAGGGGTAGGGCTGGGATGGTGGAGTCATTTGTTGGTCTTCCCCCACTCCCTGTTGGTGAGTACCTAACTTCTCTGGTCTTCTTTCTCCCCTTGTCTTAGGTACGCGGCCTTGAGCCAAAAATCACCCAGCCCGTCCGATTGCCGAGCAGTCCTCAGGGATGCCAAGAGCATGTTCTTGAAGTGCATAGCCCAAGCCTGGGCGAACTGTGCAACTTCCTATCAGCAAACTGAAATTATACACTACCTAGAGTGCCTTCTTGTCTTGAAGCATCTTCAGCGACCGGGGGTAGTCCAAAACATGACTGTAAGCCGCTTTTCTGGTTCAGTATGTGGGGTTATTTTTCATCATTCGTCGCTCCTCATGTCTTCTGCTCCTTGCAGGTGGGAGAGTGGGATGAGAGGATTCACCATGAGTACGAAGGTGAAAAACTATGTGTGATCGGTGTAAGAACCCACAAGACCTCTACTCAACAAGTTGCTGCTTTCGCGCTGGATAATGATGAAGAGTCGGTGAGTGTGAGCAGATATGCCCCTTTGCTGGTCCCCGGGTGTTATTCAGCTCCCACCCTCTTCCATTTAAACATTTTGTACCCTTGTTCTCTCCTCAGTGGTTTCAGGCCTACTATGAAAAAGTCCGGCCATTGCTAACCAAAAGTGACATAGACGATCCAAAGGATAAATTCTTCCTCTCTTCAGTGGGAACTGAGCGACATACTGTTTCACGAGACATCAATAGCTACCAATCAAAGTGAGTAGTGCCCAAGCAGTTATCTCTGCTCTATGTCTCTTTGTTGCCCGGATCTTCAGCTTATTCTCCCCTTCGTTCCCAGGTATAACCTCCCCGATATCTCCAGTCAGGTGGTCAGGAAGGTCTGTGAAACTTGGACGCTTGCAAGGTACACTGATCCTGAAAAGACTCTGTTTGCAAAGTACTTGGCACACACAAACTCCACGGCGGACAGGCACTACCGAGAGAAAGTGCTAGATGACATCTGTCATGGTTACAAGCTGGTGAAGAGATCTTTTAGTAGTGATGAGGACCGGACCCCATCTGCTGCTGCCCCCCTGGAGGAAATCAACATGGTGGGGAGGGAGATGGAATGTCTGCCCAACACTTCAAGTAGCAGTGATTAATATGTATGTGTAAATGAAATAAACTATTCTTCTATCTCAAATGAAGTTGGCTCAGGTCATCAGTTCCAGAGGCTGGGCATGATGATAGGCCTCTCCTGGTTCACAGAGGTGGTGTATCATGGCATGGGAGTCAAGTCTCGCACATCCCTTGGAAGAAGGGAGATAGGCCCCGGGGGCGAACTGGGTGGTCTCATCCCACCAGCGGTTCCAGAGGCTGGGCACGATGATAGGCCTCTCCTGATCCACAGAGGTGGTGTATCATGGCATGGGAGTCAAGTCTCGCACATCCCTTGGAAGAAGGGAGATATGCCTCAGGGGGCAAACTGGGTGGTCTCATCCCACCAGCGGTTCCAGAGGCTGGGCACGATGATAGGCCTCTCCTGATCCGCAGAGGTGGTGTATCATGGCATGAGTGTCAAGTCTCGCACATCCCTTGGAAGAAGGGAGATATGCCTCAGGGGGCAAACTGGGTGGTCTCATCCCACCAGCGGTTCCAGAGGCTGGGCACGATGATAGGCCTCTCCTGATCCGCAGAGGTGGTGTATCATGGCATGAGTGTCAAGTCTCGCACATCCCTTGGAAGAAGGGAGATATGCCTCAGGGGGCAAACTGGGTGGTCTCATCCCACCAGCGGTTCCAGAGGCTGGGCATGATGATAGGCCTCTCCTGATCCGCAGAGGTGGTGTATCATGGCATGAGTGTCAAGTCTCGCACATCCCTTGGAAGAAGGGAGATATGCCTCAGGGGGCAAACTGGGTGGTCTCATCCCACCAGCGGTTCCAGAGGCTGGGCACGATGATAGGCCTCTCCTGATCCGCAGAGGTGGTGTATCATGGCATGAGTGTCAAGTCTCGCACATCCCTTGGAAGAAGGGAGATATGCCTCAGGGGGCAAACTGGGTGGTCTCATCCCACCAGCGGTTCCAGAGGCTGGGCACGATGATAGGCCTCTCCTGATCCGCAGAGGTGGTGTATCATGGCATGAGTGTCAAGTCTCGCACAACCCTTGGAAGAAGGGAGATATGCCTCAGGGGGAAAACTGGGTGGTCTCATCCCACCAGCGGTTCCAGGGGCCTGGGTAGGAGTCCCCCACTCCACCCCCTGCTTTCTCCACCCTCGGATCTTGTTGTCTGTGCGAACCTCCTCCACCCACCCTAGATCGATTTGGCATGTCGCGACCCGGCGGGTAGGGACCCTCGCTCGGCCGGACTTTGGAGTCCGTGCCGGCATATGGTGAGTGCGTCCCCTCTCCCTTCTAGCCTGAGTTCGACACTGTGTGTGGCGGTCCCCTCATCTCGGAGCACAAGTCCCCCTCTACAAGCCCTTCAAGTCTCGGCTTCCTAGCCCTTAAGGGGACCGAGAAGAAGGTAGAGAGGCTCCAAGGGGTGAACTGGGTGGGCGCATCCCACTGACAGTTCCAGGGGCCTGGGCAGGAGTCCCACACTCCTTTCCGCCGGCAAGAGAAGGTATCATTTGATGGTTTGAGCGAGAGAACCAGATATGAGAGCGAACCTGGCCGTCTCTCCCCAGCAGCAGTTCCAGAGGCTGGGCATGATGGCTCGACACCCCTGGGTCTCAGAGGCATGTGACACGAAAGGGGGTCTCCCTTTCCAACACCTCCCGGAAGAAGGTTGAGAGACCCTGGGAGGTGGGCAGGGTGTTTTGATCCCACCATCAGTTCCATGACATCCGCTGTGTCGACTGGAGGAAAGACTTCCACAGAGGTAGGGGTGATTTTGGAAATGTCTACCCAGGAAAGGAGCACCGAAATCGGGTAACATAATGACTTTCCCCCTCTTCCATTCCCGGAGGGAAGGTGGTACAGACAAGGTGGAGGTCTCCTCTTGGAGCCCAAGTCCCCCTTTACCATCCCTGCAAGTCTTGGATCCCTAGCTTGAAAGAAGGGCGCTGGGCTGAACTTCCATGATTCAGGGGGACTTTGTGCAAAATGTATCCGAGGGCTATGGAAGTCCAATCGGGTAACATTTTCCGATTTTGCCCCGCCGGGCTGAACTTCCATAAGGGTGTCCGTTTGGCCGTTTTGAGAAAGAGAACCAGCTATGAGATCAAACCTGGCTGTCTCTTACCGACAGCAGTTCCAGAGGCTGGGCATGACGGCTCGAGACCCCTGGGTCTCAGCGTCATGTGACACGAGAGGGGGCCCCCCTTTCCAACACCTCCCGGAAGAAGGTAGAGAGACCCCGGGAGGTGTGCAGGGTGTTTTGATCCCACCATCAGTTCCATGACATCCGCTGTGTCGACTGGAGGAAAGACTTCCACAGAGGTAGGGGTGATTTTGGAAATGTCTACCCAGGAAAGGTGCACCGAAATCGGGTAACATAATCTGACTTTCCCCCTCTGCCATTCCCGGAGGGAAGGTGGTACAGACAAGCTGGAGGTCTCCTCTTGGAGCCCAAGTCCCCCTCTACCATCCCTGCAAGTCTTGGATCCCTAGCTTGAAAGAAGGGAGCTGGGCTGAACTTCCATGATTCAGGGGGACTTTGTGCAAAATGTATCCGAGGGTTATGGAAGTCCAATCGGGTAACATTTTCCGATTTTGCCCCGCCGGGCTGAACTTCCATAAGGGTGTCCGTTTGGCCGTTTTGAGAAAGAGAACCAGCTATGAGATCAAACCTGGCTGTCTCTTACCGACAGCAGTTCCAGAGGCTGGGCATGACGGCTCGAGACCCCTGGGTCTCAGCGTCATGTGACACGAGAGGGGGCCCCCCTTTCCAACACCTCCCGGAAGAAGGTAGAGAGACCCCGGGAGGTGTGCAGGGTGTTTTGATCCCACCATCAGTTCCATGACATCCGCTGTGTCGACTGGAGGAAAGACTTCCACAGAGGTAGGGGTGATTTTGGAAATGTCTACCCAGGAAAGGTGCACCGAAATCGGGTAACATAATCTGACTTTCCCCCTCTGCCATTCCCGGAGGGAAGGTGGTACAGACAAGCTGGAGGTCTCCTCTTGGAGCCCAAGTCCCCCTCTACCATCCCTGCAAGTCTTGGATCCCTAGCTTGAAAGAAGGGCGCTGGGCTGAACTTCCATGATTCAGGGGGACTTTGTGCAAAATGTATCCGAGGGTTATGGAAGTCCAATCGGGTAACATTTTCCGATTTTGCCCCGCCGGGCTGAACTTCCATAAGGGTGTCCGTTTGGCCGTTTTGAGAAAGAGAACCAGCTATGAGATCGAACCTGGCTGTCTCTTACCGACAGCAGTTCCAGAGGCTGGGCATGACGGCTCGAGACCCCTGGGTCTCAGCGTCATGTGACACGAGAGGGGGCCCCCCTTTCCAACACCTCCCGGAAGAAGGTAGAGAGACCCTGGGGGGTGGACAGGGTGATTTGATCCCACCATCAGTTCCATGACATCCGAGGTGTCGGCTGGGAGGCAAGACTTCCACAGATTCAGGGGGGATTTTTGGAAATGTCTGCCCAGGAAAGGAGCACCGTAGGCGGGTAAGAATTTCTGATTTCCCCCCTCTGCCATTCCCAGAGGGAAGGTGGTACAGACAAGCTGGAGGTCTCCTCTTGGAGCCCAAGTCCCCCTTTACCATCCCTGCAAGTCTTGGATCCCTAGCTTGAAAGAAGGGCTCTGGGCTGAACTTCCATGATTCAGGGGGACTTTGTGCAAAATGTATCCGAGGGTTATGGAAGTCCAATCGGGTAACATTTTCCGATTTTGCCCCGCCGGGCTGAACTTCCATAAGGGTGTCCGTTTGGCCGTTTTGAGAAAGAGAACCAGCTATGAGATCAAACCTGGCTGTCTCTTACCGACAGCAGTACCAGAGGCTGGGCATGACGGCTCGAGACCCCTGGGTCTCAGCGTCATGTGACACGAGAGGGGGCCCCCCTTTCCAACACCTCCCGGAAGAAGGTAGAGAGACCCTGGGGGGTGGACAGGGTGATTTGATCCCACCATCAGTTCCATGACATCCGAGGTGTCGGCTGGGAGGCAAGACTTCCACAGATTCAGGGGGGATTTTTGGAAATGTCTGCCCAGGAAAGGAGCACCGTAGGCGGGTAAGAATTTCTGATTTCCCCCCTCTGCCATTCCCAGAGGGAAGGTGGTACAGACAAGCTGGAGGTCTCCTCTTGGAGCCCAAGTCCCCCTTTACCATCCCTGCAAGTCTTGGATCCCTAGCTTGAAAGAAGGGCGCTGGGCTGAACTTCCATGATTCAGGGGGACTTTGTGCAAAATGTATCCGAGGGTTATGGAAGTCCAATCGGGTAACATTTTCCGATTTTGCCCCGCCGGGCTGAACTTCCATAAGGGTGTCCGTTTGGCCGTTTTGAGAAAGAGAACCAGCTATGAGATCAAACCTGGCTGTCTCTTACCGACAGCAGTACCAGAGGCTGGGCATGACGGCTCGAGACCCCTGGGTCTCAGCGTCATGTGACACGAGAGGGGGCCCCCCTTTCCAACACCTCCCGGAAGAAGGTAGAGAGACCCTGGGGGGTGGACAGGGTGATTTGATCCCACCATCAGTTCCATGACATCCGAGGTGTCGGCTGGGAGGCAAGACTTCCACAGATTCAGGGGGGATTTTTGGAAATGTCTGCCCAGGAAAGGAGCACCGTAGGCGGGTAAGAATTTCTGATTTCCCCCCTCTGCCATTCCCAGAGGGAAGGTGGTACAGACAAGCTGGAGGTCTCCTCTTGGAGCCCAAGTCCCCCTCTACCATCCCTGCAAGTCTCGGCTTCCTAGCGCCGAAGGGGGGGCCGAGAAGAAGGTAGAGAGGCTCCAGGGGGTGAACACTGTGTTCACATCCCACCAGCAGTTCCAGGGGCCTGGGTAGGAGTCCCCCTCTCCTCCCTTCTGCTTTCTCCACCCTCGGATCTTGTTGTCTGTGCGAACCTCCTCCACCCTAGATCGATTTGGCATGTCGCGACCCGGCGGGTAGGGACCCTCGCTCGGCCGGACTTTGGAGTCCGTGCCGGCTTACGGCGAGAGTGTCCCCTCTCCCTTCTAGCCCGGGTTCGACGCTGTGTGTCGCGCCGCTCTGAGCACAAGTCCCCCTCTACAAGTCCTTCAAGTCTCGGCTTCCCAGCCCCTAAGGGGGCCGAGAAGAAGGTAGAGAGGCTCCGGGGGTGTGAACTGTGTGGTCACATCCCACCAGCAGTTCCAGGGGCCTGGGTAGGAGTCCCCCACTCCTCCCGCCGGCACAGAGAAGCGTGTGGACTTTGTCATTTTATTTGGAGAGAGAGAGATAGAGAGAACCATGACAAGGGGATGGAGTCGAGGGGCGCATCCCGCCAGCAGTTCCAGAGGCCCGGGAAGGAGTCCCCCACCCCGGCCCTTTCTCCCCAAAAGGGTAAGGGGGACTTGCTATTTGGAAGCGGGCGACCGAGGAGGGTGAATCCGGTGGAGTTGTCCCCCCCCCGGCGGTCCCACGGGGCCTGGGCAGGAGCCCCTCGATCCTCCCGCCGGCAAGAGAAGGTAGACTTTGTCGGTTTGACGGTTTGAGCGAGAGGACCAGCTATGAGATCGAACCTGGCTGTCTCTTACCGACAGCAGTTCCAGAGGCTGGGCATGAGGGCTCGAGACCCCTGGGTCTCAGCGGCATGTGACACGAAAGGGGGCCCCCCTTTCCAACACCTCCCGGAAGAAGGTAGAGAGGCCAAGGGGAGCGAACTGGGTGGGCGCATCCCACCGGCAGTTCGACGGGCCTGGGCAGGAGTTCCTCGCTCCTCCCGCCGGCAAGAGAAGGTAGACTTTGTCGGTTTGACGGTTTGAGCGAGAGGACCAGCTATGAGATCGAACCTGGCTGTCTCTTACCGACAGCAGTTCCAGAGGCTGGGCATGAGGGCTCGAGACCCCTGGGTCTCAGCGGCATGTGACACGAAAGGGGGCCCCCCTTTCCAACACCTCCCGGAAGAAGGTAGAGAGGCCAAGGGGAGCGAACTGGGTGGGCGCATCCCACCGGCAGTTCGACGGGCCTGGGCAGGAGTTCCTCGCTCCTCCCGCCGGCAAGAGAAGGTAGACTTTGTCGGTTTGACGGTTTGAGCGAGAGGACCAGCTATGAGATTGAACCTGGCTGTCTCTTACCGACAGCAGTTCCAGAGGCTGGGCATGACGGCTCGACACCCATGGGTCTCAGCGGCATGTGACACGAAAGGGGGCCCCCCTTTCCAACACCTCCCGGAAGAAGGTAGAGAGGCCAAGGGGAGCGAACTGGGTGGGCGCATCCCACCGGCAGTTCGACGGGCCTGGGCAGGAGTTCCTCGCTCCTCCCGCCGGCAAGAGAAGGTAGACTTTGTCGGTTTGACGGTTTGAGCGAGAGGACCAGCTATGAGATCGAACCTGGCTGTCTCTTACCGACAGCAGTTCCAGAGGCTGGGCATGACGGCTCGACACCCCTGGGTCTCAGCGGCATGTGACACGAAAGGGGGCCCCCCTTTCCAACACCTCCCGGAAGAAGGTAGAGAGGCCCAGGGGAGCGAACTGGGTGGGCGCATCCCACCGGCAGTTCGAGGGGCCTGGGCAGGAGTCCCACACTCCTCCCGCCGGCCAGAGAAGGTAGAAAGATGTACTTTGTTGGTTTGAGCGAGAGAACCAGCTATGAGATCGAACCTGGCCGTCTCATACCGACAGCAGTTCCAGAGGCTGGGCATGAGGGCTCGACACCCCTGGGTCTCAGCGGCATGTGACACGAAAGGGGGCCCCCCTTTCCAACACCTCCCGGAAGAAGGTAGAGAGGCCCAGGGGAGCGAACTGGGTGGGCGCATCCCACCGGCAGTTCGAGGGGCCTGGGCAGGAGTCCCACACTCCTCCCGCCGGCCAGAGAAGGTAGAAAGATGGACTTTGTTGGTTTGAGCGAGAGAACCAGCTATGAGATCGAACCTGGCCGTCTTATACCGACAGCAGTTCCAGAGGCTGGGCATGAGGGCTCGAGACCCCTGGGTCTCAGCGGCATGTGACACGAAAGGGGGCCCCCCTTTCCAACACCTCCCGGAAGAAGGTAGAGAGGCCCAGGGGAGCGAACTGGGTGGGCGCATCCCACCGGCAGTTCGAGGGGCCTGGGCAGGAGTCGCACACTCCTCCCGCCGGCAAGAGAAGGTAGAGAGATACAATTTGTTGGTTTGAGCGAGAGAACCAGCTATGAGATCGAACCTGGCCGTCTTATACCGACAGCAGTTCCAGAGGCTGGGCATGAGGGCTCGAGACCCCTGGGTCTCAGCGGCATGTGACACGAAAGGGGGCCCCCCTTTCCAACACCTCCCGGAAGAAGGTAGAGAGGCCCAGGGGAGCGAACTGGGTGGGCGCATCCCACCGGCAGTTCGAGGGGCCTGGGCAGGAGTCGCACACTCCTCCCGCCGGCAAGAGAAGGTAGAGAGATACAATTTGTTGGTTTGAGCGAGAGAACCAGCTATGAGATCGAACCTGGCTGTCGCATACCGACAGCAGTTCCAGGGGCTGGGCAGGACGGCTCGACACCCCTGGGTCTCAGCGGCATGTGACACGAAAGGGGGCCCCCCTTTCCAACACCTCCCGGAAGAAGGTAGAGAGGCCCAGGGGAGTGAACTGGGTGGACGCATCCCACCGGCAGTTCCAGGGGCCTGGGCAGGAGTCCCCCACTCCTTCCCCTGCTTTCTCCACCATTGATCGATTTGGCTTGTCGTGACCCGGCGGGTAGGGACCCTCGCTCGGCCGGACTTTGGAGTCCGTGCCGGCATATGGCGAGTGTGTCCCCTCTCCCTTCTAGCCCGGGTTCGACGCTGTGTGTCGCGGCGCTCGTGGCGGTCCCCTCATCCGTGCAACCCCCTCGCCCAGCTCCCGCTGCCGGGGGTGGGTTGCTTGGGGGGAACCCCCTCTGGCTGTCCTGTCGAGCTCGCTCCGAACGGGCAGAAAAAAAAGGCGTCTGAAAACGCGCGGTCTCGCCGCGGGAGGACCTCCCGGGCCTAAGGGACGCGTGGGTCGTATGCCCTCCGCCGCTCCCCAGCGACCTGATTAGTTTCGGGCCTAAGGGATGCGTGGGGTGTCTGCCCTCTGCCTCTCCCCAGTAACCCGAGTCGTTCCGTCCCTGCGGTGCGCCCCGTGCGGCGGCACATCTTCTCTGCGGTCGACACCCAAACACCCGAACGGGCAGGAAAATGTGTTTGAAACCGTGCGGTCTCGCCATGGGAGGGCCTTCCTGGGCCTAAGGGATGCGTGGGTCGTACGCCCTCCGCCGCCTCCCCAGTCACCCGATTTGTTTCGGGCCTAAGGGACGCGTAGGTGGTGTCTTCCCTCTGTCACTCCCCAGTAACCCGGGTTCGTTCCGTCCCCGTGCGGCGTTCCCCGTGCGGCGGAGGCACGTCTTCTCTGCGGTCGACACCCGAAGGGGCAGAAGAAACATGTTTGAAGTCTTGCGGTCTCACCACGGGAGGACAGCCTCCTGGGCCTAAGGGACGCGTGGGTTCGTATGCCCTCCGCCGCTCCCCAGCGACCCGATTTATTTCGGGCCTAAGGGATGCGTGGGGTGTCTGCCCTCTGCCTCTCCCCAGTAACCCGAGTTGTTCCATCCCTGCGGTGCGCCCCGTGCGGCGGCACATCTTCTCTGCGGTCGACACCCGAACGGGCAGGAAAATGTGTTTGAAACCGTGCGGTCTCGCCACGGGAGGGCCTTCCTGGGCCTAAGGGATGCGTGGGTCGTACGCCCTCCGCCGCCTCCCCAGTCACCCGATTTGTTTCGGGCCTAAGGGACGCGTAGGTGGTGTCTGCCCTCTGTCACTCCCCAGTAACCCGGGTTCGTTCCGTCCCCGTGCGGCGTTCCCCGTGCGGCGGAGGCACGTCTTCTCTGCGGTCGACACCCGAAGGTGGCAGAAGAAACACGTTTGAAGTCTTGCGGTCTCACCACGGGAGGACAGCCTCCTGGGCCTAAGGGACGCGTGGGTTCGTACGCCCTCCGCCGCTCCCCAGCGACCCGATTTATTTTGGGCCTAAGGGATGCGAGGGGTGTCTGCCCTCCGCCGCTCCCCAGTAACCCGGGCGGGCCGTTTCCGTTCCCGCGGCGCCCTCCGCTCGACGGCTGCGTGTCTTCTCTGCCGTCGACACCCGTACGCCCGTACTTCCAGAAAAAAGGCGCCTGAAGTCGCGCTGTCTCGCCGCGGGAGGACCTCCCGGGCCTAAGGGACGCTTGGGTCGTATGCCCTCCGCCGCTCCCCAGTCACCCGATTCGTTTTGGGCCTAAGGGAAGCGTGGGGTGTCTGCCCTCTGCTGCTCCCCAGTAAACCCCGGTTGTCCCCGCGGCGTCCCCCCAGCGTGGCAGCTGCGCGCCCTTCTCTGCTGTCGGGCACCACTCGTTGGCGACCCCCACGGCGGGGTGAACCCGCGCCACCGGGCAGGGATCACTCGCGCTGCATAGCCCTGAGTTTTTGCCAGAGAAGAGAGACTACAGGGTTGAAGCGGGTAGATAAGGAGCCCGAGAGGCAGGTGACCCGTCCCCGGGCCTCGGCCCTGGGGGCTTCTTCTCCTCGTCCTCCGGATACACCTCCTTCCCTCTCACCCCCACCGCCCTCGTCTGCTCCTCTGCTCTCAGCGGCTAGGAGGGGGAGGAAGAGGGCCGCGCTCGGCCCTTCAGGGGCGTTCGGTCAGACTCCGGATCTTTCCGTCCACCTCCTCCTACCTCTCCGCACCGGGGGGCGCGCGTTTCTCCGGGAAACCGCCCCTCCTCGCTCCGTCGCCTACCTGGTTGATCCTGCCAGTAGCATATGCTTGTCTCAAAGATTAAGCCATGCACGTGTAAGTACGCACGGCCGGTACAGTGAAACTGCGAATGGCTCATTAAATCAGTTATGGTTCCTTTGATCGCTCCAACCGTTACTTGGATAACTGTGGTAATTCTAGAGCTAATACATGCCGACGAGCGCTGACCCCCAGGGATGCGTGCATTTATCAGACCAAAACCAATCCGGGGGCCCGGGCGCGGCGGGGCCCGCGGGCGGGGGTGGTCTCGGCCTCCCCGATTCCCGCCCGCCGCCGCTCTCCCCGGCCGCTTTGGTGACTCTAGATAACCTCGGGCCGATCGCACGTCCCCGTGACGGCGACGATCCATTCGGATGTCTGCCCTATCAACTTTCGATGGTACTTTCTGCGCCTACCATGGTGACCACGGGTAACGGGGAATCAGGGTTCGATTCCGGAGAGGGAGCCTGAGAAACGGCTACCACATCCAAGGAAGGCAGCAGGCGCGCAAATTACCCACTCCCGACTCGGGGAGGTAGTGACGAAAAATAACAATACAGGACTCTTTCGAGGCCCTGTAATTGGAATGAGTACACTTTAAATCCTTTAACGAGGATCTATTGGAGGGCAAGTCTGGTGCCAGCAGCCGCGGTAATCCAGTGTAGCTCTAGCAGCAGAGGAGGAAGGGTGTGGCTGACTAGAGCTCCTGAGCATCCAGAAGCAGCAAGGCCCAGGGGATTTTATTTTCATCTGAATCCCCTGGGCGGAACCAGGCTTGTGGGGAGATTTTCCACCTTCTCCCCAGCCCAGGCCCTGCCTCTCCTTAGGGAGCTGGCAGGGTCCTGCGGCCATGTCAACGCACAAGGGTGCCTCTGCTCCCCAGCATGGGTCGGAGGGGAGTAGAGGGTCGCAGCGACCGGCCAGGAGTGATGGCGGCGAGGGGGTAGCATCATCTCGACGCGGTGGTGGCAGCCATGTCCCCCCTGAAGACCTGAGGCCGCATGGAGGAAGAAGTCTTCCCGCAGAGGAACAGGAGGTGCCGTCCCAGGTAGGTTGGGGGTCTCGGAGGGAAAAGGAGACCATTGAAACCTACAGCTCCCGTGTGGCGTACCATCTCTATGAGTTCCAAGAGCTGGGACGGCACCTCAGGAGCCTTGGCCAGGAGCTTAAACAGCTTAGGGTAAAGGCGAACTTAACAAACAGTAAGCAAAGACCTCCTATCTCTGCAAAGATAAAGAGGCTCAAAGGAGAGGTAAAGGAGGCAGAGGAAAAAAGGGTAAAGCTTTTAAATGGGAGCGGACCTTTTAAGGAAAAACTATTAAATGAGGAGAGATTCCTGAAAATGGCGGAGGAAAGGAGAGAAAGGCGTGCAGATAGCGACAGCGAGGATGAGGTAGTCCACGTGCCCAGGGTGTCGTCTGCGTCTGTCAGCTCCCAGTCGGTTCAGCCGGAACCTGCGCCAGCTCCTCCTGCAGACTCGCAGTGGTCCGTGCCGGGAGATTACAGCAGCATCCCGGCGCAGCAAGCAGGATTGCCCCCGTCCGAGGGTGGCGAATCATCGGCCGCAGAGGTCTTTAGCGAGGATGAGGGCAGCAGAGGAGGTGGGCTGATGGAGGAGATTCGACGGATAGAGTCCCCTGTACAATTACAGGATTTTGCTTTCGGTGATGAACTATTGGAAGAAACTGAACAAAGAAAGGAAAAAAAAAAGGGAAAGAACAAGAAGAAAAAGGAGCAGGCAGTGGAATCATACTTTGTTTATGTCCCTGCGGAGCGCTTGGTGCAGGCTGAAAAGTCTGTGCCAGGTGCTCCGCAGGTTAGTGTCCCCGTTTCTCTGCCTGTAGAAGGCAGCGTGTGTTCTAAGATGGCGCCGAACGCCGACATGGAGAAGGGGAAGAGTGGCGAAGCCTTGGTTCAATCGGGGGCCTCCGGTGCTGATGGCCACTCCCCAGTGGGAGGGGGGGGTGGTCCGGCGCCGGGGCTAGCCTCCGTGAAAAAGGTGGCCCCGCCCGCCGCTCCGCCTGCTCTGCCTGCTGTCTCGGCGTGTAGGGTGGTGCTCGGGCGGTGTGATGGAGTCACCAATCCTCCCACACAAGGCGGTGAGAGCCCTGAGTCCCCTCCTGCGGCTGCAAATGTGCGGAGGGGATCAGGGGAGATGGTGGTGAACGTGACCGAAAGCGCGTCTGGGGGTGTGTCTGGGGGTGTGTCCGGGCGTCCTCCTGTTGGCACGCATGTGGGCGTGGCCGGGGGGGTGCCCGGTCGCTCCTCTGGATGCACTTCCGGAGGAGAGAGTAAATGCGCGGGCGCTGTAAAACGTCTGCGCGTCGAAGATCCAGGGGCCGGGGCTGCCGGGAAAAATAGGTCTGCGGCGCCCCGGTCCTCTGTCAAAAAAGGAGTTATCGCGCCGGAGCATATGGCGATGTACATTGCCACTGGACACGCCCCCTCTGTTTCTGCCTCCTCCTCCGGCGCCGAATTAAGTGCTGGGGAGGAGAGGTGTATAATCTCAGATGCCCAGATCTTGGGGGCGGCAAAGGGGGGCTTGTCCAGTGGCAGTGGAAGTGACAATGTAAGAAAAAAAGTAAATGTTTTTGCTGCACCAGCTGTCCCAGCAGAGAGAAAGGGGGCATGCAAGCAGGGTGGTGGTAGTGGTGTTGGTAAGGGTGCTGCATCCGGCCCCAAAGGTGGGATGGATGCTGGGGGTCAGCGGACCGTCGCTGAAAAAGCGGTGGCTGCGGCTCCTGGTGTCCGCCCTCCGGAGGGATCCGGTGCGGCACCTGGTATTAGTGTAGTGGGGGGGGCCGGTTCGGTTGCCCCTCCTGCGGCCGTAACACCTGGCAGAAGTTATGCCAGTGTGGCTGCGGCCGTGGGGGGGGAGGGGCTGTCCTCGTTGTCTTCCTCATTCCCGGGAGTCGCGATTGGCGACTTGCAGCGGCGACTCCTGGAGGCCCTCAAGAAGGGGGAGAGCTCAATGACAGTAGAGGGTGAGAAGGTGGACCTATCCATGTGGATAGACAGGCACGGCCTGCGAGCTTTCCGAGAGGAAAGGGGGGGCGAGACCACCTGGTCCCTGCCCACAACCGGCCCTGGGACCAGAAGGAATGTTGTCTGTCTCAAGTGGAGAAGCAATGATGCCTGCCCCACAAGAAAGAGGGTGGTGGAGCTCCTGCTTGGGATGGGTTTCAGGGTGGTTGACATCTTCGCCCTGATACATCCCTATGGTTCCAGGGAGTTCGACATCAGTTTCACCCGGCCGGAGGGCCTAGAGCTTTTCTGGTCCGGGTACGAGCTGGTGAAGAACTTACCGGAGTGGAAGGGGTTTTTCGCCCAGGCGATAACCCGTCAGAACAACGTCAAGAAGGTGACCGTTTTGACCCGTAACGAATCACTTTCTTGCGTTGACATTCTGACCTGGCTCAGCAGGTACGGCGACGTCCAGGGGGTACCATCGAAAAACCTAGACGAGTTTGGCATTTGGTCGGGAGCCTGGACTTTCAATATAAAGTTGAAATGTCTGGGGAGTACGGTTTCCCACATTCCATCCTCTGCCTTCATCGGCCGGGATAGGATTCTCGTCTTCTACAGGGGGCAGCCTAAGCTCTGTCACAAGTGCGGCAGCCCTTCACACTTCAGCGCCAGCTGCCAAGTGCAGAAGTGCGCGTTGTGTGGAGGGACAGGCCACCTTGCCGCATCTTGTAAGGAGATTAGGTGCAACCTGTGTGGTGTGCTCGGACACCCATTTAGTCGTTGTCCCCTCTCAGAGGTTAATGCGGCCCGAGCTCACGCAGGAGCGGGCCGGGAGGTCCCTTCGGCTGAGGCGGGTGCTGGCGGAGACAGTCGAGTTGAGGGGTCAGTGAAGACCAAGAGCGGTCCGTCCCGGCAGAGGCGGAGGGAGAGACGCCAGGCGGAGAGGGAGCGGGAGGAACCCTGCCACAATGGGGTGATGTCTGCACCTCCCCAAACGGCTGACTCCCGTAGTTCGGAGACCCTAGGGGACAGGGAGCTAAGTGCGGAAGTCGAGAGACTAGACCGAGCCGATGGGACCCAGTCCTCACACTACGAAAGCGTATCAGAGGGTGGTGAGACTGGGTCCAATACCAACAGACGGAAAAAGCGGTACTCAAAAAAAAGAACGAGCCCGACCAAAGTGGCCAGGGAAGGCGTAACTGGCTCCCCTCTTGAGCTCTCCAACCGGTATCTCACTTTGGATGAGACCTCCGCCTCCTCTTCATCTGGGGAGGAGGTAAGAAGTGGGGTACCGGAGGCGAAGGTGGGAGGGTCTTCAGGAGGCCCCGCGCCCCTCTCTGGTGCGGATGCAAGGTCCCCAGAAGAGGTGGCAAATCGGACTTCCGGGACCGAGAAAGGCAGGGGCGGTACGCAGGAGGGAGCGGTGGTGACAGATGGCATGGACACCACCGTCTCCCTCAAGAGAGGGCGTGCCGCCTTAGAGGATAGCCCCGGGAGGGGTAGGAGGGGTAAGAAGGAAGGAGGACGTTCAGCTTAAACACCAAGTATGGCGGTACCCACTCGGCTCACGCTGGCGACCATTAATGTCGCCAGCATAAAATCTGATGCGGCTCGCTACGCAGCCTTTGATTTTTTCAGCCGTGTTGAAGCTGACGTTTTATTTTTGCAGGAGACCAGACTGTCAAACCTGGCAGAAACCCACAAGGCAAAGAGGGAGTGGAGATCTGGGCCCTCCTTCTGGTCTCTTGCGGCTGAGCCGTATAGCGGAGTGGCGGTTCTTTTCACCGCACCGGTAGAATGCCGACGGGTGGTTGAGCTGGAAATGGGGAGGTGTTTGATCTTGGATATCCTCATGAAGGGACAGGAACTGCGCCTAATTAACATCTATGGGCCCCAGTCCAAGTGGGACAGGAAATGTCTCTTTATGAGGATCAAGCCTTTCCTTTTTACAAGCCGGCAAGTGGTCTTTGGTGGGGACTTCAACACCATCGTGAGGTCCCAAGATAGGGGAGGCACCAGAGACCGGCTGGCTTATGACAGCATAGCGTTAAATAGTATAGCCAGTGAGGCTCGTCTGGTGGATGTCCACATTAGGCACACCCCAGACCACGGGGGTTTCACTTATTATAGAGGAGATAGGATTAGGTCTAGAATAGACAGGTTTTTTTTGAAAGAGGAGACTACTTTCTCGCCCTTGAGAATTGTGGAGGTAGAATTCTCTGATCACTGTCTGATTATGTTTTCTCTGAATATTTCAGAATCCCCCCAAATGGGAAGAGGTTACTGGAAGCTGAATGCGGGAGTCCTGGAGGAAGCAGAGGTGAGACAATCCTTTGAGGACTTTCTTCAGAATCAGGTAGCCTTGCTGGACCTCTGTGACACTAAGTCAGAGTGGTGGGAGGTATTCAAAGACCGGGCTGCAAAGTTCTTCCGCCAGCTCTCGAGCCTCAGGTCTCTGGACAGGTACCGCCTGTATCAGAGTCTGAGGAGGAAACTCGAAGATCTGGTCTCGACTGGAGGTAGCCGCGAGGATATCTCCAGGGTGAAATCTTTGCTCAAGAGGTGCCAGTATGATAGACACGCATCTTTGGTTTTTGAGAGGGACTTCGGGAGGTACCGCTCGCCCGACCCCTACAGAAACTGTAAGATGTCAGTGAAGAGTAAGTTAATAACAGGACTGGTTGATGGTACGGGGTCTCTGAACAGGTCCAGATCAGGGATCCTGGAAGTCGTCAGATCCTTTTACTCGTGCCTCTTGGGGAAGAGGGATCTGGATCGGGACAGGATGTCGGCTTTCCTGGCTGAAATCACCCCTGAGTCAGAAGCTCACCTCTCTTTTGACGTTTTGGTAGAGGAGATCAGAAAGGAGGAAGTTATCCTGGCGGTGGAAGGGTTAGCTCTGAAGAAGTCGCCAGGCCCGGATGGCTTAACATCCGAGTTTTATAGGACCTTTAAGGACTCTTTATGTCCCCTCTTGACTGAGGTATTCAATGAGTGTCTATCCTCGGGCACTCTGCCTCAGTCAATGAGGAGGTCAGCACTGATCCTTCTATCAAAGGGTAAAGATCCGAGCCGTATTGAGAACTGGCGCCCCATAGCACTTCTCAATACGGACAGAAAGATTCTGGCCAAGATACTGTTTAACAGGCTGGTGAAGTTCGCGCCTCAACTTCTTTCGGTGGCTCAGCATTGCTCAGTTCCAGGCCGCAGCACTTTTAGTGCTGTCCTCGGTGTCCGAGAGGCAGTGGAACAGAGTAGGGCAGGTCACTGGAAGGGGTACATGCTGTCCTTAGATCAAGCAAAGGCGTTTGATCGGGTGAACCACGAGTACCTCTGGTCGGTCCTTCTGAAGTATGGCCTGCCGGGGGGGTTTGTCGATTGGTTAAAGATCTTGTATGCGGGGGCGGAGAGTTTCCCGCTTGTGAACGGTTGGTCTGGCTGCCCTTTTGAGGTTGGGTCTGGCGTTCGCCAGGGTTGTCCTTTGAGCCCGCTTTTATACGTGTTCGCGATTGATCCCTTTCTTAAGAGGGTCAATCGTGGACCGTTGGCGGGAGTCGGGATGGATCCGGCGGCGCCGGAAGCCACTCTGAGGACAGTAGCGTATGCTGACGATGTCACCATTTTCGTGTCCTCGAAAGGGGAGGCGGAATACGTGATGTCTGAGGTGGACCGCTACTCGGAGGCATCCGGGTCCATGATTAACCGGGATAAGTGTGAGAGTCTCTGGCTGGGAGGGGGCGATCCAGCTTTCGATCTCCCGGACACCCTCCCAGAGCCCCAGTCGTCAGCCAAAGTCCTAGGCATCCATTTCGGCCATGGGGATTATCCCACCCAAAATTGGGACGACAGGCTTAAGATCGCCGCTCAGAAGGTCGACCAGTGGAAGGGCTGGTCTTTGACCCTCAGGGAAAGGGTGCACCTGATCAAAGCTTTTCTGCTCCCTTTGCTGATCTATTTGGGCAGTGTGTGTATCTTGCCAGAGCCTCTCTGGACTCGGGTTTACAGTCTGTTCTTCCAGCTCTTATGGGGGAATAGACTGAACCTGATCAAGAGGGAGGTGACTTACCGCACGAGGA